>NW_006238947.1:1084207-1148975 GCF_000226075.1 Solanum tuberosum
AAATTTGTGTGGCTGTAAATCATTTCATTAAGGGTAAAATAGACATTTTATAGTAAAATTGTTACTTAATATATAAATGTGTCATTCTTTTTGGGACTGACTAAAAAGGAAAGTAAGTCATATAAATTGGGACAGAGGGAGTATTTTTTTTTTAAAAAGGTGTTTGACAAATCAGTAAAATTGTTTTTAAATAGAGACAGAAACAGTTTTTCTGTAAAGAAGTTAAAAATTTCTGTTTCTTAAAAAAAACAGAAGCAGAAGATTATTTTTTTCAAGATCAAAATATCTCTTTCATATATACATATTTACCAATAGATCTGTTATTAATTAATTAGCATATCTCATAAGATTGGTTAAGTTTCATTTAAGAATTCTATATTTTATTTTTATATAATAAATTTTTATATTTTATTTTATGTTTATTTATTATATTAGTATTGCTTTGCACAAATAGAAAAAAGAATACCAATAATATTTTTGCAAGATTAAAAAAATAATTAAAGATTTCAACGCTCCAAAAAAGGTATAATATTGATTGAAGTAAAAATTAAATTAATATTTTAATCGATATTAAAAATAATTTTTCTTTATAAAATAATTGATACTTGCCTTTTTCATAGTTAGACTCTCAAAAGCACTTTTAACAAACATTTGTCGTCCACAATTTGCTTAGGAAAAACATTTTTCAAATGAAATAACCAAACATAAATATATTTTTTTCAAAAACTCTTTTTTTAAAAGCTATTTTTTAAAAATACTTATAAAAATAAGCGGGCAATGTCAAACAGGCTCTAAATCCGATTGCATAACTAATTTTATGCCTTAAGAATAAAAGAAGATTCCAATAAAGAAGCAGTTAGGACATAATATCTTGTTAACTGAATCAAGATTGACGTTAGTGTATTTCAATCAAATTACTAATATCTTGTTAACTAAAAATTACTTTTACCAATATAAATAAATATTACTAACAAACGTTCTCTATGAAAGCTAGAGAATTTATGTCATACGAAATAATATAGCTATAAACTACAATTACAAAAATATGAAAGGTGACACTTAAATTTTGATTTATAACTTTTCTTATACTCAAATTAAGTGCACTTAATATAAATGTGTCAAAGAGATCTATTAAATTCACCATTGGTGTTTCCTATGAGCTTTTTCAACCTTTGAAGTTTTTTTTTACCCTCCCTAGGAACTCCCACCCCTTTTTACTCCTTTGGTGACTCGAACTCGCAATCTTTGGGTTGGAAGTGAGGGGTGTTTACCATCCGAACAACTCCCTCTCGTCTTTCAATCTTTGAAGTTGTTGCATCCGTGGTTGTTTTTTTTAGCCTTAGTAGTTGTGTTACCCATAGTTGCATCCTTTCCTTCCGGCAAAAGGGCCAAACTAGGCTTTCAACGTAGATGTTTACCTCCGAGAAGAAACAATAGTAGGTAACTCTTTGATATCTCATATATAGAGTCATCTTTTGTATCGTAAATCATGAAAGTTGAATTATTATACTCAAACAAGAATTCACCTTCATTTGATATGAAGAAGAATGGAGAAAATTCATGAAATTGATATAATATGCTTATGGTATATATTATATGTATGAAGAACCTTAGAAGGATAATTCGCCCAATAAAGCTTTCCATTCACAAAAATACCATTATACTTTCTAAATAACCCCACACATGGAACATCATCTACTAAAATTCTCCATGAATTAGTAATGAGAACTATATATTTTCATCTCAGAATGATTGTATACCAATATCTTGTAATCATTATGAAACTGATCATATCCAAAATCATACCAAACATAGTAATCAGATCTAGAATCTCGAAATTTCTTGTAATTCTTAATTGATGGATTCCATATAATAAAGTCTTTATTAATGGAAAACAAATCAACCCATTGACAGAACCGAAAACCAAAATGGACTTTTGGGATCATAAGATAAAAAAGAGCTAACCGAGCACTCCATAAGATTATGGTATCTCACCATGAGTCTATGGTGATTGCAATCTTTGTTATTAGTAGATATGTTGAGATGGTCGTTGACAAATTTATGACTAGAAATTAAACAATACTATGATTTGGAAACACACTTGAATCGTAAGAGGGATGTCACCGATAACTTTAAGATAATTTCATTGATGAGTTCTACGGGCAAAATAGGAATTTTATAGCATGAATTTTGCATAAAAAATTTGCTACGTTGAGGCTTTAGATTCCATTAGGGTTTCCTCCACAAGGTCTTGATGTTTTTTCAGATTCCATTATATTAGTGAATTTATTCTCGTTAAAGTGCTTGTTTGATAGGTCTTTATTATTTAAAATACCTCACATATTTTTATATTAACAAATGGTTTATGTAGCTTTATTTGGATAGTTGTCATGTTTATTTAATTGCATGTGTATATTTCGTTAATTAGTATTATTTTTTTGTTTTAATAATTTGAAAATTGTCATGGAAAAAATAATTGAAATGGACGTGGAGTATGATGATCTTGTTGTATAAGAGCAAGCGCGACATTCAAAATTGCAATAACTAGAAGAATATCAAGTTGCTAAGCCACACTATGAAGGTTTGGGAGTGACGGAGATGAGAGTGAGGAGGGACGTGTCTATTTCTGATAATCAATTTGGCTTTATGTTGTCGGGACGTTCAACTACAAAAGTCATTGATCTGGTTAGGAGACTAGTGGTTAGTACGCGGTGGAAAAAAGACATTCGCAAGGTGTTCATCAATCTAGAAAAAACTTATGATTGTTCTATGAGAGACTGTGTGGAGGCAGAGGCGAACCTAGGAATTGTAGAGTTCAAGTGTATCAATATGCTCAAATATGAGCTCTAAGTTAAACTTATACTAAAAACTACAAAAAGGATTTTAGCTAGATTCAAACTCTGGTCTCAAGGGTGGTTCCTCTGGCTTGTACCAGCCACGCAAGACACTCCTATGCTCTTTATGAGTGCACTACTAATTATACTCTAGTTTCTGTTAGTTTCTCAAGAGTCAAAAGATAGATATACACATATACACATGATTTTTTCCGAAGTTGACAGGTGCACATGCACCCCCAATTTTATATGTGGGTCCGTCTATGTGTGGATGTGGGGAGGCAAAAGGCGTCGGCATATACTAGGGCAATTAAAGATATGTATGATGAAGCCAAGCTATGGGTAAGTACAATGAATGGGGACTTTGAGCACTTTCTAGTTGTGACGAAGTTGCACTAGAGATCAACTCTTAAACCCATTCTTATTTGTCTTGATGATGGATGAATTGAATCAACATATATGATAAGGATCAAAGAGACAATTGAAATAAATAAGAAAACATATGTGGAATAATCGAAATCTAATCGAATTTATGAGCAACAAAGGACTTTATACCTTCACCTCTCAATTGAATCTGATCAAACAACAATAACTCAAACTCAATCAAAAACGGGAAAACCAAATTGAATCCACAAAGAGGATAACTGATGATTGATTAAGCTAGAAGAAGTTAACACAAGCAATATAAAAAATCCACCATAATCACTCAACCTCAATTACTAACTTGAACTACACTAATGCTAGGCTTCACCTAGAAACTACAAGCTTCAAAACTCTCAAATATTCAATTGATTATAATCTTTATAATCTATGTCCTCCAAAATGATAAAAACTACTATTTATATTAAGGAAATAAATAAGACACTTCTTGACAAGAGGGAGTTGCTCGGATGATAAGCACCCCTCACTTCCAACCCGAAGGTTGCGAGTTCGAGTCACCAAAGGAACAAAAGGGGAGGAAGCTCCTAGGGAGGGGTTTAAAAAAAAATAAGACACTTCTTTGACAATTCTACCCTTAAGAGATAAAGACCTTGTTTTTTTTTACCCTCCCTAGGAGCTCCCACCCCTTTTGCTCCCTTAGTGACTCGAACTCGCAACCTTCGGGTTGGAAGTGAGGGGTGCTTACTGCTTACCATCCGAGCAACTCCCTCTCGTCATAAAGACATTGTTTGATTGCCTTATTTTCTGAATTTTTGAATTTATGAGATGATTATTTGCACACATGGTCACTTTCTTCTTTTTCATCACTTGATGGAACTTCAACACATTATTTGTTATTTTTATTGATTTGGAATTTTTCATCTAATTGAGGGGTACAGGGGACAAATTTGTAGATGGTGAGGGTATAAATAACTTGATATTAACAATAATAAATGAAAGTTGAGGGGTCGTTTTGACCCTTTTCCCCCTTTTAAAAGTGGGTTTTACCATCTTTTTGAAGATAACATTGCATTGTAATTTCAATTTAAAAAATTGACTCGGAAAACTTAATATTGTTAGTGTATGAAATTGAAATACATTGTTATTGGATTGTGGTATTAATTAGTGACTTTGCAACTGAGTTTTATATATATTGGTAGATCTCTCAAAAAAGAGTACAAAAAGATTATAATTAAAAAAAAAATATCTATCTACCTTTTCAACATAAATATTTCCTAACTTTGACATACATTACATAAATCTTCTTATTAATAAATAAAGATGTTATAACAACATCAAAGGTAGTGTGTTACAAACAAATGCTAACATTTTATTGATTCAAATTCATTTTTACTATTATAAATAGTATTAATATGTGAAATTCATTATTTTTAATTTTAAAATGTAACAATACTAATAAAAAATTATATGTACGCTAGATATAAATAACTTTATAATATTCTGTAATGGTTTGTACATTATTGACTGACTTAGACCAACGTCAGATATTAACTTTATAATATTCTGTAATGATTTGTGTCGACGTGATCGTATCAGTTCGTAGGACAATCTTTTTTTAATCTTATCTCAACAAAATAGTTCAAGGAGTGCAACTGGTTCTTCATCAAGCCACTATGCTAAAAAATTTATCTGGAGCAACCTCAAGGTCCACCATATTTCCTTTCTGGCAACAAACAAAATTGATTATCCGAACTACATGCAATTATAAATTATACCAATTGTTAATAAATAGATTTCTCCATTCAATACTTTTATCCTATATACATTACCAAATAAGAGGAAACCAAATACATTGATGAATTGAGCCTACTATCAAAGATACAACATATACAATTTAGAAGTGGAAAATTAATTGTTAGTATTTGAGTTTTTTTTTTGTAATAATCATTCTTTTAGAAGGTTTTATTGTATGCTATGTACTGCTAACATGATTTGCTAATTTGAAAATTAAGTCGGTTAATCTAAGATGGTGATATAATTATTTTTATTAATATAGTATAGCTTGAACCCGTTGGATAATATATAGTACAGAATAACGAGTCTTTGAAATTTCAAGCACAAACACAACTGGATAAGAGTGTTGCTCTCATCTTGAAAGAACCTATTAGTTAATGTTATAGTTAACCATTCCTTTTACTTTATTAATGATTTCGTATAGTTTATCATGCAACTTCTTTTCCGAATATTTGTTGTTTTGGGTTGATAATAACTATGTCCGGAGAGTGTTTCTTTAGATTCAACAACAATCATATTATACACATGCTTTGACCCATCTTTCTGATTTTCCTTGAAAAAGAAGGAATTTTTCTGTAAAATGTGCACACCCACTGTTAAAGTTTATCTTCTGATGATCTATGACATACTTTTTATGAAACAAATACACCGTCAACGTTGAAGTTTTGGTACTCTTTCAAAAGATTGTGTTGTTGCTTCCTTCCCAACCATCTGTATAGTAATCGGTTATAATGGTCGACCCTTGTATTTTCGAGTTGAAAAGATTTATCCCTACCAGTGAAGAAAAATTTGAACACTGCATTACTGCAGTGATTTAGGCCGTTCTTAGCCCAAGATTAGAAGTACATGCCTATTATTTGATAATAGTGCGAGATTAGATTTGACTATTCTTAGCCAAGATTAGAAATCCTTGACCTATAGTTTTAATCTTGGAATGTTGTATTGCATTGATCTATAGCTAATGAAGTCTGGGCGTTAATATATGAAGGTGCTACTGAAGAAAAGAAAATATATATGTGCTCAAGAGAGCAAGAATAATAGCAAACCAAACTAGGTAAACAAAAAAAATCGAAAAACGTTCAATTAAGTAAAATATATTTTTAAGTGTTGCTGTCATGCTGATGGATATGAATACAATTAAAATCAGAGGAGAAATACTCTGAGATCCAAAATCGACATCATCTCTCTTCAAACCACTGTTGCAATCCTCTCTCCAATATGCTAATATTTCGTTAATTAGTATTATTTTTTTGTTTTAATAATTTGAAAATTGTCATGAAAAAAATAATTGAAATGGACGTGGAGTATGATGATCTTGTTGTATAAGAGCAAGCGTGACATTCAAAATTGCAATAACTAGAAGAATATCAAGTTGTTAAGCCACACTATGAAGGTTTGGGAGTGACGGAGATGAGAGTGAGGAGGGGTGTGTCTATTTCTGATAATCAATTCGGCTTTATGTTGTCGGGACGTTCAACTACAAAAGTCATTGATTTGATTAGGAGACTAGTGGATAGTACGCGGAGGAAAAAAGACATTTACAAGGTGTTCATCAATCTAGAAAAAAATTATGATTGTTCCGTGAGAGACTGTGTGGAGGTAGAGGGGAACCTAGGAATTGTATAGTTCGGGTGTATCAATATGCTCAAATATGAGCTCTAAGTTAAACTTAAAATAAAAACTACAAAAAAGGGTTTTAGCTAGATTCAAACTCTGGTCTCAAGGGTGGTTCCTCTGGCTTGATCAAACTCAATCAAAACGGGAAAACCAAATTGAATCCACAAAGAGGATAACTGATGATTGATTAAGCTAGAAGAAGTTAACACAAGCAATATCGGAAATCCACCATAATCACTCAACCTCAATTACGAACTTGAACTACACTAATGCTAGGGTTCACCTAGAAACTACAAACTTCAAAACTCTCAAATATTCAATTGATCATAATCTGTATAATCTATGTCTTTCAAAATGATAAAAACTACTATTTATATTAAGGAAATAAATAAGACACTTCTTTGACAATTCTACCCTATATGAGATAAAGACCTTGTTTGATTGCCATATTTTGTGAATTTTTGAATTTATGAGATGATTATTTGCATACATGGTCACTTTCTTCTTTTCATCACTTGATGGAACTTCAACACAATATTTGTCTTTATTTGGTGTCCATCAATCTCCTCTAAAGCTTTCATATGATCTATGATATTCATATTGTTATCATCCTTCCCTTCTTGAAAACATAAAGTCAAAGATACACATCACCTTTCATTTATTAGTTGACTTGAAAAGATGAACAAAAATGAGTTATATTATTATAGTGGATCGGATCGGGTTAAAATTAAGAAATTTAAGTAAAATTGGGTTATTTTTGTTGATTTGAAATTTTTCATCCAATGGAGGGGTACGGGGGACAAATTTATAGATGGTGAGAATATAAATAACTTGATATTAACGATAATAAATGAAAGTTGAGGGTCGTTTTTATCATTTTCCTCTTTTTAAAAGTGGGAGTTACCATCTTTTTGAAGATAACATTACATTGTAATTTCAATTTAAAAAATTGAATTGGAAAACTTAATATTGTTAGTGTATGAAATTGAAATACATTGTTATTGGATTGTAGTATTAATTAGTGACTTTGCAAGTAAGTTCTATATTGGTAGATCTCTCAAAAAAGAGTACAAAAAGATTATAATTTAAAAAAAATATCTATCTACCTTTTCAACATAAATATTTCCTAACTTTGACTTACATTACATAAATCTTCTTATTAATAAATAAAGTTATTATAACAACATCAAAGGTAATGTGTTACAAATAAATGCTAACATTTTATTGATTCAAATTAATTTTTACTATTACAAAATAGTATTAATTTGTGAAATTCATTATTTTTAATTTTAAAATGTAACAGTACTAATAAAAAATTCTATGTACGTTAGATATAAATAACTTTATAATATTCTGTAATGATTTGTGTCGACGTGATCGTATCAGTTCCTAGGACAATCATTTTTTAATTTTATCTCAACAAAATAGTTCAAGGATCAAAATGCAACTGGTTCTTCATCAATCCACTATACTAAAATATTTATCTGGAGCAACCTCATACTTGTTCACCATATTTCTTTTCTGGCAACAAACAAAATTGATTATCAGAACTACATGCAATTATAAACTATATCAATTGTTAATAAATAGATTTCCCCATTCAATACTTTTATCCTATATACATTACCAAATAAGAGGAAACCAAATACATTGATGAATTGAGCCTACTATCAAAGACACAACATATAATTTAGAACTGGAAATTAAATTGTTGTATTTGAGTTTTATTTTTGTCATAATCATTCTTTTAGAAGTTTTTATTGTATGCTATGTACTGCTAACATGATTTGCTAATTTAAAAATTACGTCGGTTAATCTAAGATGATGATGTAATTTTTTTTATTAATACAGTATAGCTTGAATCTGTTGGATAATATATAGTACGAAATAGCGAGTCTTTGAACTTTCAAGCACAAGCACAACTGAATAAGAGTGTTGCTCTCATCTTCAAGGAACCTATTCGTTGATGTTATAGTTAACCATTCCTTTTACTTAATTAATTATTTCGTATAGTTTATCATGCAACTCTTTTTTTCGAATATTGGTTATTTTGGGTTGATAATAACTATGTCCGGAGAGTGTTTCTTTAGATTCATCAACGAATTATATTATACACATGCTTTGACCTATCTATCTGATTTTCCCTAAACAAGAAGGAATTTTTCTAAATGTGTCACCCATTGTTAAAGCTTATCTTCTGATGATCTATGACATACTTTATGAAACAAATACATTGTCATTACTGTTGAAGTTTTGGTACTCTTTCAAAAGATTGTGTTGTTGCTTCCTTCCCAACTATCTGTATAGTAATCAGTTGTAATGGTCGTCCCTTGTATTTTCGAGTTGGAAAGATTTATCCCTACTAGTGAAGAAAAATTTGAACACTGCATTACTGAGGTGATTTAGGCCATTCTTAGCCCAAGATTAGAAGTACATCCCTATTATTTGATAATAGTGGGAGATTAGATTCGACCATTCTTAGCCAAGATTAGAAATTCTTGACCTATAGTTTTAATCTTGGAATGTTGTCTTGGATTGACCTATAGCTAATGAAGTCTGGGCGTTAATTAATGAAGGTGCTACTGAAGAAAAGAAAATATATATGTGCTCAAGAGAGCAAGAATAATAGCAAACCAAACTAGGTAAACAAAAAAAATCGAAAAACGTTCAATTAAGTAAAATATATTTTTAAGTGTTGCTGCCATGCTGATGGATATGAATACAATTAAAATCAGAGGAGAAATACTATGAGATCCAAAATCGACATCATCTCTCTTCAAACCACTGTTGCAATCCTCTCTCCAATATGACCTAGAACTTTTTTGACTTTCTCTCTCCTTTACAATCTCCTCCAACTATTTCTTCTTCCTCCTTTTCATTTTCTCTCTACTCCAAAACAACTTACGATCTTCTTCTCTCCGACATGACCTAGAACCTTCTTCAGCTTTCTCTCTCCTCTATAGACTCCTCCGATTATTTCTTCTTCCTCCTTTCGCATTTTCCCTACTCCAAATCAACTTATGATCTTCTCTCTCCGACATGAATAAGAAAATGTTTCACTTAAGTAAATTTTAAGAGAGTAAATAACTAAATATTCTCGGGGTTAGAGGTTTTGGCTAAAAATATCCTTAAACTATACCTCAACTTAAATTACACCCCTTAATTATTTAAATTTTCAACAACTTTCATCATTTTATTAAAATTCATCAAAAATTAACAAATTGTTTACAAAAACATGTACAGTTCACACTACTCTCAACAAAACTTCCTAAATCACCCCAATAAATCAATTCTTTTAATTAGTAATTTTATTTTCATTTATTTGATATCAAAGAATTACTACCTAATGTTTTCTTCTCATTGAATCTGCAAGAAGTGGTGTCAATCGAAGACTTTTAATTATAATAATGGAGAACGAAACTCACAGTGGCGTATGCATCATATATATACATATATACATATATATATATATATTTATTTATTTTTTGATTGAGTTATTTTCTAAAATGTATTCAAAATATAATAAGCACTCTCTACTAAAGTGGGAAAGAAGGGAAAAAAATTGTATAAAAATAAGGTTATGCAGGTTTGAGCCCGCAACTTCAGTTTTAGAAATTCAAAGACTTACCAGCTGAGCTACGCACAACTTTTTCTTAAGGAGTGTCACTTTGTATTATATATCTTTTTATTTGTTTTTCTCTTTTAACTATATATACATATTTAGTAAAAAAATTCGAGGAAGCAGTGTCACGTGACACCCCATAACCCTTTTTAAATCTGCACCTGGAAACTCGAGTGCTAGAGATCAAAATCAGTTGAATTTTGATCACCAACTATTAGTTTTCCCCGAGAAAATATTGATATAATAACATTTGACTTTGCATAAGGTGAAGATGATGCGAAATTAAGTAAAGAAAAAGAGAAGATCATGTCTCCTGGTAGGCCCACACCGTCCTAATATTATTCTTTTAATAGCAAACAAGGATCTCAAATAATTTTAATTTTTTCTGGGAGTTTTTTCCAATAGATAGAAGAAATTATAGAATTTTTTTTTTGATGAGAATAGTATGAATTGCATATGTTTTTGCATGGAATTCTTTATTTATTTTTGATAAATTTTAATGGAGGGATATAAGTTGTTAAGTTTTAAATACTTAGAAGATTTTTTTTTGTTAAGAATGATAATTTAATAATATATTTTAAATGGGGATTTAGTTTAATAATGTTTTTAACCAAAAAAAAGTTACATCGGCTTATCTCACACACACACACACACATATATATATATATATATAAAAGAGAACCCTAGGCCCGCCTACGTGGCACCATCATATATATATATATAAAAGAAAACCCTAGGTCCGCCTATGTGGCACCACCACAAATCAAGATTTCCTTTTAATTTATTTATTTTCAAAATTAGCCTTCCCCTCCTTTCATAAACTTTCACAACCGTCACCACCACCTTACAAATTAAGCCTCCATCAAATCTTCCATATGTATAAATATCAGGCCCCCTTTGAACTTACTTAAAGCAACTAATCGCCAGATTGGAATACTAGGCCAAACTTAAGTTTAACCAATTAGTACCAAAATGAAATATTGGGCCAAACCATGTGAGTTAGCTTGCTCAAATGTATATGTAACAGTTATACCTTGAGAATTTTCTTTTTAATTTGGGAGTTGTGAATGCTTGTCCGTTAATCCTCTGTATACTTGCATTGTTGCATGCATTAGTCTACTGTTTCTCGATAATTCTACTTTATCCTTGCTGATTTGAGTTAATCATTTTTTTTGTTTAGGAGTGGTACAATATAGATTGAAGGTCAATGTCATTTATTAGAGCTTTGAATTGATATCTGAAGTACACGTTGTTGGATTTTAAGAGGTGTGAATAAAATATGAAGACTTGTGACTTTCATGAAAAGTTGTGATTTTTATGAAAAAATTGTGACTTTTATGAAGAGTTGCGTCTTTTATGAAAAGTTGTGACTTTTATGAAAGGTTGTGACCTTTCTGAAGGGTTGTAACTTTGCCAAAGAGTTGTGACCTTTCCGATAAGGCACAATAAACATTTGTTCACACTACTCTCTGTTGTCTATAAATAGAGGGATTTCCTCTCATTTTAAAACATCGAAAATTCTGAACTTCTTCTTCTTCTTATGTACAATTAAATATTCGTGTACTTTGTTCCTGTTGAATGGCTTACTGACACCATTGTTTTTGTATCAATAAATATTGAATAGAATCGTTCTATCCTGAGAGATGATCTATTTCTTTAAACCTCGGGTACTATAGGAGAATAATTTCTTTAAGGGGACACTGTGCATTCAGTGGGCTTGATTTTTTCCTTTCTATTTCAATCTATTGTTACATATCCTGGTATTTTTTATATAGTCATTAATTTATGCTTATGTTATTAATTGTTGATTTTGAGTACATGTTTTAAACTTTTTTGTTTATGTTTTTGCAAAGTTATTGTTATAAGTTTTTATTAGTGCATATTAAATAACACACGTTAATTGAGTATTCATACAAGTTTTTTCTACTGAAATTGTTGAAGGTACAATAAAAGAATCTCTTGAAGATCTATGCTATCATCTCTCGAAGACAAAACTCAAATTTTGCCATTGTAAGGACATAGAGACCTTAAAAATCTTACCGTACCTAGGTGTGCGAAGTGAACCAGGAAAAGAAGACAAGAATTAATAAACTTTTGATATGGCTTCAAGGATGTTGTGCCAGATGATCTATAGAGGAATATGACTAGACTGAAATCTCTTTAAATTCCAAAGACATAGATAACTACATAATAAATTAATTACTCATATTCATTATGAAGTATTTATAGATTATCAAGTTTATTGCAAGTTGTAAATACTTTTCTTGAAGTAATAGATTTGTTTCTCGACACTGCGATTTGAATAAAGTGTAGTTTTCAAATTGAACTCCATTACTCTGGTATGCTAATTTTTAAAAAACACTCAAACAAACTGAATAATTTTGTGTAGTATTTTTCCCTTTCAAGTATATATAATAAGTTGAATTGTTGTCCAATGTGATACATTCTCCCCTTATATTTTCCATTTGAATAATTTCTTATGATACATTTAAATGTGAAACTTTAAAATGATATATGTAAAGCAAAAGGTAGAGCTGAACTTTCTACTTCACTTTTTTCGGCATTTTAAAATTTATTTATCCCATCACCATCTATTATTTATGTATTTAAAAAAATTCATATCTCAAGTTGATGTTCATTTGATTTCCCAAAAATATCAAATAGTAAACAAAAGGATAAACTATAAAATCAAATTAAAGATGATTGATTGAAAGATAAATGAGAACAATTATCATTTTTCTTTACATTATTAATGTTGTTATTATATAATCTTATATGTGAGATAATATAGTGCTTTAGTTTTAATGATTGATAAATTTTAAGTATTGTTTTATAAATTTCGTGATATTAAATTCTTGGGAATTTTATTACTACTAGTATAGAAAATAAAATAAAAACTCTTTTTTTTAAGGGGTGATTTTGTCACCTTTGTGTTTACCCATTTCTGGAATTGTTGGGCCAAAACCCGCACATTGTGGGGGGGAAATCCCTGAAACCCTTCCGAATTCGAGTAATAGATCTCCGTGATCGAAAATGCGAACCATTAGCAGCGTATTTATAATAGGAAATGGCGTCCCCGGTGCAGAAAATCAGTGCTTCGGTTTGGTTCGAGCTTTGGGCTTATCGCATCGACAAACACTATTTGTAATCTATTTCTCTTTTTTTTTTCATTTTTCAGTATTTTGCTATATAATTGTTCGCCTGCTTTGCAATTCAGCTGGGTTTTGTGTGCTAGAATGTGTATTTTGTTGTTCATTATGGTTTATGTGAGGCTCTATAGATTACATTAATATATATTAGCTACCATGTTAGATAAAGTAATATTTATGTTAGATACACTTTGTTAGCAATGGGTATAAGTTGTGGTACTCAGAAAGCTCGAGGAACTGGAGTTAAGTAGGCTTTTTAGTAGATAGGGAACTCAGAGAGCAAGTAGTAGAGGTTAGGAGGGTGAATGATAGTATGATGGTCATTAAGCTAGTTGGGGAGGGTTTACTTTTAACATAATTAGTCAATATGCACCGCAAGCAAGTTTGGACGAGTAGGTCAAAAAACTTGTTTAGGAGGAGTTGGACGGGGTTGTGAGAAGTATATCGCACTCCGAGAAGCTATTTCTCGGAGGAGATTTTAATGGTCACATAGGAACCACTTCAAGGGACTATGATGATGTTTATATAGGAGATTTTTGGTGTAGTGACAATCGCCCAATTTACCAAGTGAAACTTCTTTCCCAGCTTGAGCTATCCCACAAAAAATTCTCTCTAAAGTTTTTCCAATTTCCCGTAACACTTACTGGGGTTTGTAACAAAGACATGAAATATGTGGGGATGTTCGACAACGTTATCTTAATTTACACTTCCTTCCCTCTCCATAGATAAATAACTCTTTTGCCAACCTGCAAATCTCTTTTCTACCCTTTCTACCACTGGGTTCCAAGCTGCCAGGTCCTTATTAGCAGCGCCTAGAGGTAAACAAAGATAATTAGTACGAAGAACCCCAATGTTTTCTACCCTTGTCTTCTGTAATTTCATTGTGGTGATTGAAAGGAACACCTCAAATTATTCATTGACGGACCGCTGATTTTTTTTTCTTGACAACTTTTATGGAGTTGGTGATTGCAAGTTGCCGGAGTACATTTCTTGTCTAGTCTACCTTGTATGGGATTTGAAGACAACATGATATAAGGTAATATGGGTTCTATTTCTGCGGTATGTCTACAAGTGGACCATACAACAACAACAACATACCTAGTGTAGTCCCACAAGTGGGGTCTGAGGAGGGTTGTGTGTTAACCTTACCCCTACCTTCGGAGTAGAGACACTATTTCCGATGGGCCCTTGGCTCAAGAAAATAACAAAAGTGAAGAAACCAAGGCATGACATGACATCTAAAAAAGGAACAATAACTATGAAAATTAATACGATAATCAAAGTAGAAGGAAAAAAAAAGTAATAGAAATCGAAGAAGCAAGAAACTACAAGAGTAATACTATGACTACTAGTATGATAAGTGAAACAACACTCAACTACCAACTAACCTTCTACCCTAAAATGTGTCCTCCATAATCTCCTATCTAATGTCATGTGTAAGATGAGGTTGCGCCATGTTCTGTCTAATCACCTCTTCCAATACATCTTTAACCTACCTCTACCACTCTTGAAACCATTCATAGCTAACCTCTCACATATCTGCACTGGGCATCCGTGCATCTCCTCTTCAAATGGACCATGTAATGTGGAAAAAAAGAAGAGAACAATTTTCTTTGTTGGATTAGATTTTAAAGGAAAATTAACTGTACTATAGTTCTCTGCATCATGTAAGGTCCTATTTGGCATAGTTGTTTAATGTGTCATCGTTTCTCATCTGGTGTTTGTGCACTTGTTTTGCTCATTGTTGTGCAGCGAGTTATTAGGCCAAAAGGAGGTATTAACAAGCGACTTCAGTGGTTGCCTGTTTCTCTCCATAAAAGGTTAGAAAATGTCAGAAAGTTGATTTATGGAGATTCGCTTCCAACTCAAATAGCAGTCAGAGGACATAAATTGATGCCTCTTGCTGCCGAAAGACAGGGTACTATGGATTTCTGCAAGTTCACTCATACTGAAAAGCTATCTTAATATTATATGTCAAATGATTGTGTTTTGTTGGTGGTGATGCAGTTTCTTCAGATATCCTAGAAGCTAATGCAAAACATATTGCAGCACTATCCTGTGAAGCATTTGCCAAGTATGTTCTGTTTAGTATATTTATGTTTCTCTATTTTGTTCATTCCAGTCCGTTCTATGGTCCAAATGGTGTGTTTCAAGCTATTAGTTGGGTGGTATTAAAGCAATGAAATGATCAGAAAATGTTGGATTTAATTTTATTTATTTATTTCTGTAGTGACCACATTAGTAGTTCCTTTGCTCATTGTTTTTAGAAGTGAAAAGTGCCAAAAAGTGACAAAGTCAATGTGACATGAAGTGGAAAACGAGAAGTGAAGCGAACAATTTACTGAAAATAATAAAGTACAAAATATATGAAGTTAGTATTTTAATAATCAACTTATAATTAAAATAACTAATATCAGCATCCAATAGACAATAATGCTGATATAATTTAACTCCTCAAAGTTGAAATTTAAAGATTCGATTGCTTATCATTGGCATCACTCTGCGCCTCATTGTTTGAAGCACACACTTTGCTGAAGCGCATGGCTTCACCCATGAAGTGATAATCCCACGCTTCACATCTCTTCATCACTTTAAATGATATCTTTTTCATTACACTGCATACTTTGTTAGCAGCTAGGCAGTGTGGTTCAGGCTTCTGTTTGTGAAACACATCGATATGTATATATGCATCTGGTTTAAGCACTTCTCATTTTGTTTGATCATTTTATTTTGCTGTTGAACTTCACTTTTTTTTTTTTTTTTTTTTTTAATGTACAAAAGTAATAATTTAACTATAAAATGTCTATTTTACTGTTAATGAAATCATTTACAGTTACACAAATTTCTATCATTCATTTTGGACCACAAATTTAAGTCTTCATTTCTTTCTTAAATTCCGTGCTGAATCAAACTACCTCACGTAAAATGGGACGGAGAGAGTAAGTACTAAGTAGTAGTAGTGTACCTTTCTGGTGAGAGAGACATCTGGTGCGGGAAAGTCGGCGAGACAGGTATGAGGAGCTCCCCATGTTGCAGCATCCAAAGGCAAGCATTTGCATCGGGGCATTGACTTCCGATCATAAGAACCCATTGAGTCCACTCGTAACGACGGGAATAACGGAGTTGGCGTCCCCGGCGTTGCCGGCGCCGATATCCCATTTTCTAATTCCGCCATCCTAATCAATAAATTGAACTTCTTTTTTTTTTTTTTTTTTTTTGAATGTACAACGAAAATTTTATTAGACAATAGCACCTACAAAGTGCAATGAAGTTGTTGAACTTCATTGCTGACTATAGGTTTGTAGATGTTCGTCATTTTAAATCTTACTGAAGCGGAAGCTGCACATAGATTGGGGCTTTTAGGTCCGTACATGTTGCTCGCTCTAAAGTACATAGTGCAAATTAAATTCTTTAAAGACAGCGGTTTGGAGGAAAAAGTTGTGGAGTGGAACAGATTTACTGATGATGAACAATGGTGCAAACAGTTTTTTCGGAATTCCTGAAAATTCTTCTGACCTGTTTCTATAATCGAGAAATCTCCGAAAATAGTGGTGCACAGTTTGAAACTCAGTGGATGCTTCTTGATCTACCCTTCTCCACTTAAACAACATGCTTTTGCCTGTAGTAGTGTTCAAACCCGTAACGTGCGCCTAATCCAACACACATCACGTGTTGCATTCTTACCACTAAACTAAAGTCTTGGAGGTAGGAAATTCCTTTCATCTTAAGCTTGAACATAATGAATATCGTTCTTGGGCTTGAACACTTGAACTTTCTAAACAATCGAAGTAATAAGGATATGCTCAATAATGGAGATCTTTCTCTTTTCAGGATAAGTCTGACTCTGACTCGATAATAGAGTTGAAGGCTCAGAATTGGTATATACCCAAATGTATTTACTTAGCAAGAGAAAGGGACAAAACTCTCCTTAGATATTTGCTTTACGTACTTGTTCTTCTATATGTTTTGCTTGAGCTGAAGATCTATCGGAAACATTTCTACCTTCACAAGGTAGGGGTAAGGCTGCCTACACACCACCTACCCCAGGCTCCACTTGTGCGATTACACTTGGATGTTGTTGCACTAGTCCCTAACTTCAGGAATAAAAGAAGGGAAGAGGAAAAATTCAAGTATTCCTTTAAGGATATTTGAGTTTTTGATATAAATTCTATAATACAGTTTCTATCCCTCATGTGAAACCTCTTTTTAACCAATCAAAAAAGTTGCACATGAGGGATAGAAATCATATTACAGTAACTTTATCTAAATAGAAAACAAATTGCACTGTAGAATTCAAGTTTAAGCATTGTACACTCGAATATTCTCTTTGATGTATCAACAAATAAAAGCTCTCTTTGAAACAATTGCATTCAAGTGTTGCAATGGTTTTTTCCAGATCACAACAACAACAATAACAAACCCAGTGCAATCCCACAAATGGGGTTTGGGGAGAGTGGGATGTACGTAGACCTTATCCTATGTTTGTGGGGTAGAGAGGTTGCTTCCGATAGACCTTGGATCAAAAGAGAAGTTTTTTGAAGTAGGGAGTCAAGAAAATATGACAACAAATAACAAAATATCTAGCAAATGAAGTAACAAATAGTAATACCCTTGGCTCCAACATAATTCTATCTTGAGCCGAGGGTCTATCGGAAATAACCTCTCTACCTCTGAGGTAGGGGTAAGATTTGCACACGCTCTACCCTTCCCAGATCCACTTGGTGGGATTACACTGGATACGTTGTTTTGAGATAAAAATCATGTGGGTATAGCGACTTGGCTCCAAGCAAACTCAAATGTCTCTTTCAGAATTATGGGAATTACAAAACTAGCTGAGAAAGTTGAAGAAAAAAAATATAAATCTAAAATAGAAAAATGGTAACAGGTATATGACACTTGATCAATGCACAATGACATGTAAAATTGGTTCTGCCTAAAGAAGTTGCTTTTGAGACAATGAGGGAACTGTCTATGCTTGTGCGTTGCAATAGTTCTTATGCAATTGCAATAGTAATTTTGCGTGAGCTTGTTTATGACTTCTTTATTTGCAGGAGGTATTGTTGGATCAAATCTTGCTCTTAGATGTTAATTACATCTGATCTTTCTATTTCACTTTCTCAAAATTTAGGGATGGTCCATCATTAGTAGTCGCATCAGGTCGTGATACTATCTCCATTTCAAGCTCAATAAAACAGTTAGCTCCAGAATATGTTTTCACTGTGCAGGTTTGACAAAACTAAGCTTTCTTGTATGATATATAAGAACTTTTAACCCAGTGATGGAAATACATATTTACATGGATGAATTAAGAATGCTACTTCGTTAGTTTTTCTGAATATTTTTCTCTTAATGTCTAATATTATTAGTGTATCTGTCGTTCCTTTTCTTCTCGGACGCTTCATATAGTTTGGCATAGTCCTCCAAAGTTTGAAAGCTTTAAAAAATAATGAGGTCATGCCACCCATATATAATTCTCTCTTTAACTAGGATCTGTTTGTTCCAAACATTGGATGTCAGAGACTAATGCAATTTAATTTGCGTGTAAGCACAATTTCATTCTGGTGTTCCATTTCTTTTTGAAACTCTATCTCGGTTTTGGGGTGCCGACAATTTGTTGAATCATAATTCTAGTTTTACCAACTTGTTTTTGACTTTGTAATGGATTTAAAATTTTAACCAAATATCAAATGAGAGGGAATACAACATCATTTGACATTAAGTAAGGACCTTAAGTTCTTTAATGTGAATTTTATTCGTCTCTGCTGACCAACTCTCCTGCATCTTTGAGATTGAATAATCACCGGTTTTAATTGTTGGGACATTAGATTTGGCATATAGTAGTATTCACGTTGGTCATGTCACACACACATAGTGGAAGGGAGGGAGGGATATCACGTGACAAGTGCTCTCCTAAATAAATTGTTTTAGTTTTTTCTCGTATTCAGGATAATATAAACCTTTGACATTAATACCAAAAGCCCTTTTTTTTTTTTTTTTTTTTTTCTTTTGATAACCGAGAAATCTGTCTGTGACCCGCCCTTTGGACCAATCACTGCCTTCTAAACTCGGTGGATACCAAAAGCCCTTTTTCTATGCCAATGTTGTTTGGAATTTCCTTCATATATTTTTTTTCTTCCATGTTTGAAGTTCCAAAGGAGTATTAGAATGACAATATGCTAATAACATATAGTGCTGGGAAGGAGCAGGTACATAGGCAAAGAATAGGATTAGATGGAGAATTGTCCCAGCTAGTATCTGGTGGACAATTTGGAAGGAGAGGAACCTTACATGCAATGAGAGTATAGAGAATAGTATGGAGAAAGTCAAATTGAATTGTATATTATTTTTTTCGAGGAAGGCAACTTTGTTTTAAAACCAGTACTTAGGTAGTACTGAAACATTTGAATTGTATTTTGACTTTATGTTTTTGGTGTAACCAGTTGTATTCCAATGATACTGTTCTATCATTGACGCTTTAGATTCTCTGTAGTCACAGGACAGTAGATCGTAGAACACTCTTGTAAATATGGTTTCAGTGCAACCTATGCACTGCTTTGTTTTATAATGGGTACAGAAACAGTTACCATTGTTCCCATCTGTCCTATTCTTGGTGGATAGAGTTACCTGACAACCTGTTGCTGGTGGGAGGTGGTAGGTATCCCGTGAAATTAGTCAAGGTGCGAAAGCTGGCCCTGACACCACAATCATAAAAAAAAAAAAAAACAGTTACCATTGTAGAAAAAAAATATAGTGCTAGTAAAAATGGTAAGATTCTGTTGTGTTATGTTTTCAGATTCAACATCCCAGATCACGTCTAAATAGGTTTGACCTAGTGATCACACCTCGTCATGATTATTATCCTTTGACACCTGAGGGACAAAAACAGATTCCTTGGCTTCTTCGAAGGTGGATAACCCCTCGCACATCTCCTGAGAGACACGTGGTATGCAAATTTCTTGAAAACCTTGGAGTTCTTTACCACCTCCACATTTTGTAGACATCTTCACTGAGAATTTTGAGGCAGATACTGACTGTTGGAGCCCTTCATCAAGCTGATTCTAATGCGCTGAAGGATGCAGCTTACACTTGGCATGATGAGTTAGCAACTTTACCGAAACCTTTGCTTGTGGTTAATGTTGGAGGGCCTACAGGTAGTTTGCATATTGAAGTCTTTTTCCTGTACTGTGGTTTGAATATTTTGTTGTGAAGGGGTGATTGACATTTTGACAGTCAGTATTTAATCCTCGTAGAAATGTTATGAAGTAAACTAACCAGGTTCTGAATATGCTTAAGCCACAATTGACATCATCTGTTACTATAGGAAAAATGACTGTATAAACACTGTCTTTTGTTTAGCCCTTTAAGTTCTTCTTTGAGTTCGTTTGCTTGGTTATTTAAAACTACTTATTGGTTGCCTTCTTCTTATTGTCTTGTTAAGGACTCTGGATTTAATGGCATCTATTTAGAGACCATGTCTGATCATATTCATTTGTACAAATATGATCTGGAGGGGAAGGGAAAGTATTTGTTTTTAACAAAGAAACTTGGGAAAATAATAGAGAAAGGCTAAGAGATAAATACTGGCTATGCAGTCAAAGAAAAACGTAAAAAGATTATTTACAGGGAACTTTGCAGCAACAAAAACAGTAAAAAGATAATCGTTTTCATAACCTAGAATATCTCCACAGAATGAAATATTCAACGAACTGATTACTAGTAAATAGGGATAGCGAGCTAACAAATTATTAACTAGGAGTTATTAAAAAACACTAAACCAATAAAATAAATGTATTTAGCTTCCTTGTAATTAGGCCTTCACTGGCCCCTTTTGGATTTTGATTTTAATACAACTTGTTATCATCTCAAAAATAAAAGCAATCTGTCCTGAGCAGCCAACCATAGTATAAACCTGTGTTTCAACTGCATTGTTCTATTCCAGACCAGCTCAGCTATGACCATCTCTTTGGTGAAGGTACCAACATTTCCAGATAACTTGTACTAATTGAATACTGACCATTGGTAGTTAGCATATACCTCCCTTGCTGATTGCCAATTTTTAGTTTGTGCAACCTCTTCCAATACTAGCTACAATCACTAGGTGTCTTGTGACTCTAAAAATCACCACTATTGTTCATATAGACTCCATTCACCCATCTTACTCAAAGTATATCCTTCTTTTCCATCAGTAACCATATCAGCTTTACCAATAGCAGCCAAATTCCAAAGTCTGCATCCTTTAATATTCAAACCTCCATGCTTCTTGGGTTTGCAAATTCTGGTCCAAGCCACTTATGACATCTTCTGTTTGTCCTCTGTGCTACTCCATAAGAATTGTCTGCACCTCCTATCTACTTCATTAAGCACACTCTGGGAAGGATAAACACAGACTCCTAGAAGTTATGCAAGGAAAATAGGACTGGATTAATAACCTGCAATCTGCCTGCATAAGGTAAGTGTCCAGCAGAGGTTGCTCTGATCTTCTCTGTAATTTTGAGATACAAGTGATAGCAATCTAGTTTGTTACATTTCTTAGGTGAAAGAGGCAAACCTAAGTACCTGATGGGGAAAGTTCCAGGGGAGATACCAGTTAACTCAAATAAGCTGTCCCTTGTTACACTGTCTACTCCAGCTACAAAAAGATTTGATTTGTTAATATATGCCTCTAGTCCTGAAGTGGCTGAAAATGATGTAAAGCTTGGATGATTCTCTGGACTGAGTTAACATTACCTTTGCAGAAGATCATGAGATCATCTGCAAAGATGAGATTTCCAGGATTAAACTGAAAACCTACAGTTTGGCTTGCCAGATAATCACACTTCTGAGTCTCAGTGCGTTTTTAGCATTATACATTATAAGCATTTCATAAAAGAGAAGCATTGTTGCATTTTATATGACTGAAATGTAATAACTTTGTTTATTGTGAAGGCAAAGTTGTATAGATCAGCTTTCGAGTTTGTTCTCGATGATTACTCTGATATTCCTTTTGGTATAATAAATCTGCTTCTAATTCTTCGTGGAACTTCTCAAAATGTAGAATTTGCCAGCACAGTTATTACAACTTGTTAAACTAGTTATTTCCTTTCTGGCTCACAAGTCTTTCTTTCCAGGTCATTGTAGATATGGTACAGACCTAGCACTGGAGCTAACAGCCTTGCTTCTGAATATTGTTCCAACCTGTGGGAGCATCAGAGTATCTTTTTCTCGTAGAACTCCTTGTAAGGTATATGATTTCATCAGTTTCATCTGCCAATTTTCCTTCTGGTGATTGGTTGTTGATATTGTAGTTAACAGGTCTCAGACATCATATGGGAAGAGCTTGGAAATCATCCTAAAGTTCACATTTGGAACGGTGAAGGTACTGATGCAATGTTTGTATTCCTATCCCTCGCAGAAGAGAACTGTCTCTTCAATGAGAAAATATACAGCAAAAAGAAACAAGTAGCAGAAGTTTGAGCTTTTGGATGAGCTAAACAAAAGGGTGTTCTGATGTCAAATTTAATTGTTACTCAGCAGATCTTGTATAGAGATTCAACAAAGAAATGGGGAGTATAATTTGCTATTAAGGAAAGGATACTCAGAGAGATACTTTAATCTTTTTCCCTCGAAGAGGAGATATTGCTGATATTTCAATTTTCGCCTAATTCTCGTAATTATTTGTATTTCCTTCTGATGCCACTGACGTAATGTATACAACCTTTTTACATTAATACCTTTCAGGTCCAAATCCACATATGGGACATTTGGCTTTTGCAGATGCTTTTGTTATCACTGCTGACTCAGTTAGTATGTTAAGTGAGGCTTGCAGTACGGGGTAAGTTGCTGACTCTTGTCAATTCAATGTCCCCTCTGTTCTCCTTTTCGTTAGCATTACATCTAAAGAATTTAAGGTTCAGGAAACCTGTTTATGTTATTGGTGCTGAGCGATGTACGTGGAAATTCAGAGACTTTCATCGATCCTTGAAAAATCGAGGAGTGGTTCGGCCATTCCTTGGAAAAGAAGACGTGAGTAGAATTGTATTAATTTATATTCTAGACTCCAACTAGGCACAAGGATAACATCACCCTTCTAGTTTTATTCTAGTTTTTGTGTGGACAGAAATGACATACTGATATATATTGGTTTGCAAGAAGATAACTGCACAATATCCTTCTCTATCCTCTAAAAGCACTATATAGAGTTGAAATTCAATTGGAAGTGGTTAATTTCGCGTGCCATTTGACAAAATATCTTCTATCGCTGGCACATCTTTTATTTGGAATTCAAGTGAATTCACCCATGAACATTATGCTTACAGTCACTGGTCATGAAAGAGCATGATGCCTGCAATCCAGAGTTTTGACTTCATCCTCTAATTTTGTAGATATTTGAAAGTTGGAGCTATAGTCCCCTGAATGATACTAAGGAGGCTGCTGCGCACGTGATTACAGCACTAGCTGAACGTGGATGGGGATTGCCATCATAATTTCTTCTCGACTATAGTAGTAGTATTTACCTTGATTCAGGCATATACCAGTTTTAAGAAATGAAGTAGAAGGAATTTGTTGATTTTCTGGCATCAGGAGAAGTATCTATTTTTCTCATTTGGGTTGTTTACTTCTTTCTATCCAGGTTTTCTTTGAAGTCGAGGGTCTACTGGAAACAACCTCTCTACCTCACAAAAGGTAAGGGTATGGTCTGTGTAAATGTACACTATTTTATAAAAATGTCTTTTCAGATTAACATGTGCTGGCGTTCAATGTTTCGAAAACAATGAGTGTCATTTAATAGGCCATGACATGTTAAGATTTTGAATTAAACTGGTCAAGTTTTCGTAAAGAACAAAGCTTGTGAAAGCAAAATTCAAGTTAGTGTATTCCAAGCACATACTAGTATCTTTTTAGCTTAAAATATGTGTATATTACTAACAAAAATATTTGCTATGAAGCTGGAGATTCATTTTATGTCATCAGAATAATATAGCTATAAATACAAACTACGAAAATAGGAAGGCGATACTAACATTTTGCATACAAAAGTATCATTAAAATTTAGTTTTAGGTCTTAAAAATTGAAGAAAGAGAATTTAGCAATGATCAATACAGATGTGTTGCAAACTCTTATACTAGTTATTGAATACATGATTGGTTTCACTTTGGGATTTCCCACCTTCGTGGTTGTTGCATTCGTTGTTCAAACCTTTTTTGCTTTCTTAGACTTCGTAGTACCCCGGATTGCATCATTCCCTTCTGGCTAATGGGCCAAACTAGGCTTTCATTGATGTAGATGCTTGCCTCCCAAAAAAGGATAGTCATCAATTAACCACCTTTTGACATATAAAAGAGTCATTTTTTGGATCATAAATCATTAAAGTTGATTGATCAACCTGAATCAAGATTTCTCCTTTATTTGACATCTTGCAAAAGAGTGGAGAAAAGCCATATCCTTTGGGATGATCATTAGGGCGATTAATAGTATACATCTTTGTCCAAGATTCTTTAATTTCATATTCCTTCATAATCCACACATCTGTTTGAAGGCGCTGATTATTACACAAAATAGAAAGATCACTTCCCAACACTCCCACACATGGCGTTAAGTCAAAATCTCCTTCTCCATAAAAGGTTTTTCCACCCCAATTTCCATTGGTCACATCAATAGAAGTGATGTCTCAACCATTATATGAATGTTGATCTTGTAAAGGAGAATTAGCTGAAGCTTTCCATTCACAAAGATGCCCTTTCTCTCTCTAGATAGCCCATTCACAAAGCTTTCCATTCACAAAGCACTGACTGTGTAAAGTTTTTCAATCTAGTATAGATTCTTATATGATGTTTCAAATTGATGTCGTTATCTCCGATCTCCGATCTCCAATTTAATCCTCTTAGCAACTTCATGGTATGTTCGATTCTAATTTTCTATTTACTCTGTATAATCATATTTCATTGAAGAAGGTACATGTTGTTTTGCAACTTATTTTCATTATCGGTTATGAGAATTACCTCTTTTGCAATTAAATGACGAGGAAGTCTCAGAAAGGATTCTAGAGCAACCTTTATGTTGATGGACGAGTGTTGTTGCACAGGGCCGGGAGCTGTTGGTATTGCCTTGGCCAAGCTCTGTATTTGCCTTCTCGAAATGTGATACTAATGCCTTGGTCAAGCTATGTAGAACTGTTAAATCTCTAAAACCAATTTTTAACACTAAACGGATCATATGGAACAAGCCTCTGACGGGACATTTCAGAGGCTTCAAATTATGTTCTAAGTTTTACCTCAACTTGACAAAACGTGAAATTTCTAGACACCTATTTTTGCACTGCAGATGTGATATGGAGTTGCATCTTTTGGATGTGTTGGCGTCATTATGGGTTAAAAGATGCCTATAACCTATGTTGCTCGAGCTCTCCAAAAATATTGATGCAAAAATACACTATTGTTGGAGTATCAACACACACCCGTATATTTTCTTAAAAAGTCTGAACAACCTAGCCTACAACAGCTGATATATAGCAATTATGTTCAAATGTATTTTGAAAGATTCCACTACGATAATGGTGACATTATTATAGTCTTCTATCACTCTTTTCAAGAACTCCCATAATTGGGACAGAGGGAGTACCTTCTATCACTCTTTTCAAGAACTCCCAAGAGAGGCAAAGTGATTGTTTAAACTCGATAAATGACAACTCCCTACGATTAGAAGAAGATTTGAGAAATGTAATTTTTTTGATAGCTAATAAATTGTTGTATCTCCGGAAAGGAACTTGTACAGGCTACTTTCTTTCCTTTAGATTGTTTGATCAATCTCTTTTGCTCGTTAGAGGCAAGATCCATGTCCCCCTCTAATATTTTGTAAGTATTTCTACTTATGTTTTACATGGGAGGGGTCTGGTCAAACCCCCACACTCGTAGGCTCACAACCTATTGGTGATGACTTTTGTTAAAAAAAATCTTTGTATAAGAAAAATATTCTTTAGAATGAAGAAACACTTTTATATCTTGTTGTCATTTACTCTTTTGACACAATACATTATTTGTATATTGCTAAAAGGAGTGCATATCTCCTATTGATTAATATAAAGTTAAGTTATAATATTGTGTATGTTTTAGTCTATTATTATTGGGAGTCTATCATTGAATTTTTTAAAGCATTGTACTTAATTGGATTGTCTAAATTGATTTGCACTTTTTTATTGTTAAAGAAGTAGAAATTATAGTATTATTTTCACCTGACTATATTACACTTCTGTAGATACTAAATGTTACAATCAATGGCGGAGTTTAATAGTTAATTTTATTGTTTTAGTTTTACTTGAGACAATATTAACATTATTAAAAAAAAACTATTTACTTTTTATCAAAAATATTTTAGAACTTTCACTTAAACAATTCAAATCTTCATATTAATAAATAAAGTTTTTACATCAACATACAATGTGATGCATTGCAAACAAATGTCTAACCTCTTATTAACTACATTTTTGTGCATGTGTGTATATATTTAAGGCTAATTGTTATAATTTGGCTTAATGCCATTAATTTTATTGAGATGTGAGTAAATAAACATACAACCAAATAAAAAGTGCAAACTTGAATTAAAACTGTAGCCGCGATTGTGATTATTTTTCAACTTTAAAACCTAAAAGTATTTTCTATCAATAAGAAAGAAAATATGAGAGTGTCCTTACGAGAGGATACACTTAAAAATTATTTGCCAGAAAACACTTAATATAAGTGAATCTAAATAGAAAAAGATAACAATTGTGAGGATACACTTGGGATGTAATTGCACTACTATAGAGCTATGCGAAAGTTACATTCAACGTCAATCAGACAATACCCTTTTTCTTTTTCTGATGGTGAAATAAGGGAAGTTCAGCCTATGACATTTTATCGTTCAAGGTAACAAAGACAGAAATGAACTAAACAATTTGTGACAAACATATTTCTTAGCAACAAAAAGTCTATGGTTTTTTTCCCCAATTAAACTTCAAAAGAAAGCATGTCATAAGACATGATCCAAGTCAAGACTCACAACAACGTTTTTGTTAAGTTTACCTAAGCGAGCAAAATACTTATCGCCTGTATTGATTACAACGACATCTTGACAAAATCTGTGATTGACACCAGGGAAAACCTGCAATTTGTTTCGTGTAGTTAGTTAACATTGTGATATATTCCCAATTTTATGTAAGTTAAAAGAGGCAATTGATCCACTCACATTCCATATATCATCTCCAATTTTCATTTTAACCTTTCCACTTTTGTAAACCAACAACTTGCACCTGCATCCACCAGCCTCTTTCTAATCATCAGCCAATGCTTTCTCTTTCTCTTTCTCTTTCCCTTTTGCATTTGTGGGAATTCTAGAACTGGAAGGAGTGACATGGTCGTCCTTCTATTGTTTAAGCAAACGATGTGGCAATTGAAACATAATCATCTGTTGTTCATCATTTCTCTCATGTTAATCAGCAACAGTACTACTTATCAATACGCGAGCAAAACAATTTCCCCCCTATTCAACATATTTGTAATTCAATTTTTGATGCGTACTAAACATACCAACAAACCAAGTTCTGCAGCACAATTGATGGTATTTTCATCATACTTATCTGGAGGTACAATATCACCAAGATCTCCACCATGAGGATTTTTCCAAGGCCAAATCATAGGATAGTTGCTATTGACATTCTGTCAAAATTATCAAGAAATATCAGTAATACACAAGTTTTTTTTTTCCAGAATAAAGAAGAATGCAGCAAGAACAAGATAATTACCCAAGGGAAATTGTTCTTTTCTGTACATGAACTACTATCAGCATTTGTTAGACTGTAAATAAAAAACAACAAAATTAATTTTAGAAAAAATCCCAGAATGAAGATAATAAATACCAAACCAAAAAAGGATCATATAGCAAGATACAAACAATCCCTCTATGGTCCTATCACCCCCTTAAACTATTTTAAAGCTAAGTTATTTGCTCTCTAATGCTGAGTTGGCAAAGAAACTATAGTTCTCAAAGAGAGTGAGAGACAAAAAAATTTTAATTAAAGCATTAACTTTAAAAGAATTCCCTTTTTCATATTAACTTTTTGATTTTCTAAATTTATTAATGCTACCTTTTACTCTAATGTGTTTTATTTATTTTATTTTTTTCGTTTCTTTCTTCTTCTTCAACACTTTGCTGGATTTAAGTTGCCGGAAAATAGAATGGACTCACCTCACCTCTCAGCTACCACTAATGCTATTTCATTCCTTTTTTAAAAAAAATAATTAACTTCATTGTGAAAATTACAATTAACATGGAATCAAATTAGAAATTAATATTTTTCATAGCTAAATGTTCATAAGTCTGAGCAAACAACACTAAAGGAACAATATAAACAAAACCCGGTTGAGAAAATGAAATAAATAACACATGTGTGCTAGCCCCTTTTACAACTAAATTTTCACTATTTCGATTACAACAAGCAAAAACGCGCAAAATTGAAGAAACTCAAGTTTAGATCATACCCAAAAAAATCATCTTCAGATTCGTCAATATGAACAACCCAAATGAAATTTCTCATTTCAGATTGTTGTAAGCCAAATCAATATGTTCAAAACTTTGAAAATTCTCAAACCTTTCAAGGATTTCACCGATTAAATTTGTATCTCTCATCCAAATATACTTTAGGTCTTTCAATTTTTCAAATTCAGCCAGTGTTCTTATCGGAGAAAATCCATAAAATGCAGATCTGAATGTCCAAGATTGACTAAATTACCAATTTTCGTCGGAAAAATAAGTCCATATGCATGTACAAGTTTTACAACTCCACTAGTTTTTTGAGTTAATAACTTTGATGGTCACTCAACTATCAATTATTTTCACAGAAAGTCACTCAATTTTCATTTTCAACTCAAAAGTCACTCAACTATAATTTCTTTGCACAAAAAGTCACTCAATCTATTTGATTGTTTTTTTCATTAAAATTTGCTGACATAAAATTTTAATTTTTAATCAAATTTTAAGAACCAAATATATATCCATTTAAACCATTTAATGACCCGCCCCGCTAAATATAATATTGATTTTTTTATTTTACTATTAATTTCCTGAATCATTCTCCCTTGTCTCCCCCATTCTTTCCCTCTGCTTTCTTCTTCTCTTTTCTTTTCTTTTTTAATTTCTCAATTTCAACCTCTTCTTCACATATCAATAATATATCAAGATTGTTGTAATTTTATTGTTTTTGAAGTTGGAACACAATTATTTGATACTTAGGGAGAACAAAGAGGTTATGAAAACTTTAAAAAATCAGAGAGGTTGATAAATTGAAGTATATCAGACCCTATCAATGAAAACATTCAAAGCTCAAGAGAGAAATACACCACCAACTGTCATTTTTTTCTCCTTTCAAAAGTAAGACTTTTCATTCAACAAGAAGACAATGATAAATTAAAGCAACTTCATTACTTTCTCAATTAATTGATATGTGAAGAAGAAGTTGAAATTGAGAAATTAATGTTAAATTAGGTCTTAGGCCTAACTTACACCCCAAAAGTTAGCTCAAAGCGAGGAGGATTGCCCAAGCCTTATAAGGAGTTCACCCATCTCATTAACTACCAATGTGAGACTTTTGCCATTCTTTAACACCCCACCTCACGCCAGTGCTTAGCATCTGGTGTGTGGACAATTTTAATTTTGGGGGCCCCAACATTGGGTGAGATGGGCCCTGCTCTGATACCATGTTGAAATGTGTGACCATCTCATCTAAAAACTTAAGTTGTTAGAGAGAGCACACTTTTATTATTTAATTATATTCTCAACACGACAATCCTCCTCCCTTTGAGCTAGCTTTTGGGGTGTGAGTTAGGCCTAAGACATACTTTAACATGGTATCAAAGCAGGCAGAGGTCCTGAGATCTAATCTCACCACCACACATATTAAAAAGAATTTATACGTGCTTGGCCCATGAAAAAAAATCAGGCCCGCACGTGAGGGGGTGTGTTGAGAATATAATTAAATAATAAAAGTGTACTCTCTCTAACAGCTTAAGCTTTTAGATGTGATGGTCACACACTTTAACAATTAAAAAAGAAAAGAAGAAGTAGAAGGGAGGAATGGGGGAGACAAGGGAGAATGATTTAGGGAATTAATGGTAAAATAAAAAGTTCAATATTATATTTGTAGCGGGTCGGGTTAAATGAGACGGGTCATTAAATGGTTTAAATTGATATATATTTGATTTTTAAAATTTTGGTTAAAAATTAAAATTCCATGTCAACAAATTATAATGAAAAAAAATAATAAATAGGTTGAGTGACTTTATGTGCAAAGAAGTCATAGTTGAGTGGCTTTTGAGTTGAAAATGAAAGTTGAGTAACTTTTTGTGAAAATAATTGATAGTTGAGTGACCATCAAAGTTATCAACTCCTAATCTTTTTGATTGTGGATGAAATTTCTCTAGTGAAATTGTTTTCACCCAAATTAAGAAATTGAAAATTTTGAAGGGCGGTAAATATCTAATGACATGAAACTCACAAAATAATTTTGAGAAGGGTCCAAATGCTTCAAATTGAAAAATCGTATATGAAAGTTGAGATTTATCGGAAAATATCATTCAACCGAAGATTAAGAAAAGTAAAAATCTTAACGTCACAAATGAAACTTACAATTTCACTTTAATGGCGCACAACCTTTGAGATGTCAAAGAAAAGAAGAAAGGGGTTAAAAAGAAAAATAAAAAACTATAAAACAAAAATAGAATAAAGAAAAAGAATAATAATTTTTTTTCATTAAAAAATACTTCGCAGGGGCGCGTGCATGTCACTGCATAATCTAAATTTGGGTATGTCATTTTAAGGGGTATATTATTCCACTTTTAACATGTTTAGGGGGTAAAAAGACCTCGTAAAATATATGTGTAGTTGAAAATTGACTAATAGATTGGAGGGATATTTGACTATTTTCTATGTAATATAACCAGAGAAAATAACATATTTTATGCTATTTATTTAATTACGAAGATTGAAATTACGCATAAATTTAGTGTCACTTTTCTTATTAGTTTTGAAATTTCTCGTCACCATTTACTAAGTATTTTTCCCACTTCACTCTTCACTTCTCTATATTTTCTTCTCCGATCAACAAATCGATTCTCCGGTTCTCTCTCTATAATCTATCTGTTACTGTACGATCAATCGGAAAGTTCTAGAAGAAGTATGTCGTCGACTTCAAAGTTAAAGCCGAATCTGGATGAGCGAAGTACGAAGATGCTAAACCTCACTGTGCTACAGAGAATCGATCCGTGTATTGAGGAGATCCTCATCACCGCTGCTCATGTTACGTTGTACGAGTTCAACGTCGACCTCAATCAATGGGTTCGTAAACTTAATTTTCGTTTAAATTGAGAAAATGAGATTTATATACTATCGAGTTTAGGAAATAGAGGCTAATTTGGTGTGATGATTGTTGAATTAATATTCGCATAGTCAGTATTCATTGTTTTAATATCCAGTAAGTATTGAATTTTGTTTTATGTAGATATATGTGAATATTTGAGTGATTTGTGGAAGTACACATTAATCTCTCTATATGCGTATATTGATGGATTTGATAGTAAAAAGTGCTTTGGGATTACACAGTAAATTTCAGAATTGATCTCCTTATAGTTCTCTGTTACTACAAAAAGTTGTGTTGTAGTATGTATGGAGTTTTGTTTTATGTTGATTTATGTGAATGTTTGAGTGATTTGTGGAACTTACACATTAATCTCTCTATGTGTATATTGATGGATTTGATTGTAAAAAACTGCATTGGGATAGTTCTACACAGTAAACTTCATAATTGATCTCCTTATAGTTTTTTGCTGTTTTACAAAAACGTGTGTCTTATTGTGTGTTGCAGTATGTATGTAATTTTGTTTTATGTAGATATATGTGTATATTGATGGATTTGATTGTTAAAAGTGCCTATGGATAGTTATATAGAGTAAATTTCATAATTGATCTCCGTGTAGTTCTCTGTTGTTACTATAAAAACTCGTGTCTTATTATGTGTTGCAGAATGTATCGAATGTTGATTCAGTTGTGCGTGATTTAGAAAGTCACGGTGTATACTTTTTAATATGTGCATTAATTTAGAAAAATTGCTGAAATAATCTCAACACCGAAGTTTAGGTATGCCTCAATCCTAAGCTAGTTGTAATCAACAAATAAATCTCACTTTCCATTTTGCTCTACTTGGACGCAATTGTCATGATCTACATCATTGGATGAAAAGGTGGTAAATTAGATGTCCTGGAAAAATATATTTCAAGGGATCCGCTGTGTACTCCTGCTTCCCGCCGTTTGCCTATTTATAGTGCAATCAGTCGGTCTTCTTGATATATTGTCTTAAATAATAAATTGATTGAATGTTTAATTTGGATTTCAGAGCCGCAAGGAGGTTGAAGGTTCTTTCTTTGTAGTCAAGAGGTATGTTTGCAATATTCCATGTACCTGGTTTTGTTTTCTATTTAAATATGAAGTGTTTATATCTGGCTTTGTTTCATATGTCGGTGTATCAGATTTAGCAGGTATTTTCTGTTATGGTGCTTGTCTGAACATTCATATACATGGTAAAGTTCCCAGGCTGAACTGGTCTAGCCCCAATATAGGAGTTCAAGGGCTCAGGGTTGATCCCAGTGGGGGGGTGAACCAGCCCGAACCTGACCTTAAACCCTTGGGAGGGGTATAGTCTCAGACCCTTTTTTTCCACTAAGAAATTTAATTGAAGAATCTAGATATGATTTATATAAAAGAAAATTGTGTTCCCTTAGAATTACTTACTTACACACAAGTAGATGATCATAAATAAAAAATAATTCAAGAAAGAGATGGGACAATAGTAAGAAATTAGAAATATGAACAATATTTAATGCATTGGAACTTGAATTAATATCCTTAACTTGCCTAGATACCAAGCAAGCACATCTATTCTAAAAGGGTTCGGTGGGTTTGTTTTGCTTCTGAAATTGACATAGTTCTCATCCATATAAATAAGCAATAACTCTTCTAATTTGTAACAGTGAATGTAGGAATGTTTCGGTATGATGTCAATGAATTCAATTAGGGAATTTGGGGTTAATGTGTAGGCATCTAACTAGCCATTGCCACTCCCGCCCCCTCTTTGAACACCGTTCAGTCCGTGGGCCTTGTACCGTGTGGCTGGCCTAGCAAGTCCCACGGGCCAGACTCCCCTTCATGGAGTTTAAGTTGGTGGGTTACCCCATATCAGTCCACCCCCTTAGTGGGCCGGACTGGTTCAGTTCGTGGATTGGACAAGCCTGCTTAGGGGTCGTTTGGTTTGGTAGAGTGTATTAGGAAAAATAATGCATGTATTAGCCTTGTGTATTACTAGTACCTTGTTTGGTACTCTTTTCCAACCTATGCATTAGTTATACACTCTATTGTGTATTAAGGTGTGCATTGCTAATACTATGAATTTCTAGGTATTAGCAATGCAATGGTTTTAATGCATGCATTAACATGATAAAAGACCCAATTGCCCCTCAAAACCTTTTTTACATCTTTTCCACCATAATAGTGGAGGGTATCTTTGTAAATAATTTTTTTATGCAATGCATGCTATTTTTAACGCATCAAACCAAACAATGCATTAAAATAATCTATATATAATTAATACAAGCATAACTAATACATGCATTGCTAATGCAAGCATTACTAATACTAAGTTGGTGGGTTACCCCATATCAGTCCACCCCCTTAGTGGGCCGGACTGGTTCAGTTCGTGGATTGGACAAGCCTGCTTAGGGGTCGTTTGGTTTGGTAGAGTGTATTAGGAAAAATAATGCATGTATTAGCCTTGTGTATTACTAGTACCTTGTTTGGTACTCTTTTCCAACCTATGCATTAGTTATACACTCTATTGTGTATTAAGGTGTGCATTGCTAATACTATGAATTTCTAGGTATTAGCAATGCAATGGTTTTAATGCATGCATTAACATGATAAAAGACCCAATTGCCCCTCAAAACCTTTTTTACATCTTTTCCACCATAATAGTGGAGGGTATCTTTGTAAATAATTTTTTTATGCAATGCATGCTATTTTTAACGCATCAAACCAAACAATGCATTAAAATAATCTATGTATAATTAATGCAACCATAACTAATACATGCATTGCTAATACAAGCATTACTAATACACTCTATTTAGCATTATTCTTTTACACTCTGCCAAACCACCCCTTAAAGTTAAATTTTTTTGTAAGGAGTCAAAAAACAGTTTCTGATTCAACTTTTGTCCGAAACTATTATCACGCTGTGCAAATACCATATAATTATGAGATGGCTTCTTTGGTTTTTAGGTTATTTTTCATGTAATATTTTGGGAATCTGATGGTTTTTGATGGATTGTGTGCCTATAAGGAGGTTGAATTACCAGATTTCGTTGTTGTTGGTTATGTTATTTTAGGAGTGCTCAGCCAAGGTTCCAGTTCATTGTTATGAACCGCAGGAGTGCAGGTATTATCCCATTTCTTCTTTCATTAATATATCGCGGGCCTCTACTTTTCAATTCGTAGGGGAAAACATTAAGAATTCTTTATTTTAATTTGTCCCTTTTATGATGTTCGAATGTAATGCCTCGTATGAATGATTTCCTTTTTGACGTCTGAGTTCATATGGAGCAGAAAATATGGTGGAAGATCTCTTGGGGGACTTTGAGTTTGAGGTTCAGGTTCCATACTTGTTGTATCGCAATGCAGCCCAAGAAGTCAATGGTATTTGGTTTTACAATGCACATGAAATTGAGGAGGTTGCAGATCTCTTTGGCAGGTTGGCATCTTCTTCAGTCTTTATACTCAAGCTATATTTATGAGTGGAGCTTTATCTCTTGTAATTGTAGATGAAGGTTGAGATTATTGCAATGGAGATCTATGATGTTGGTGAACACATTTGTGTAGATTAATTAATTATTCTCTCCAATCAATATCAAACAACTGTTATGGTGGTGGATTTTGTAGATATTTTTGATAAGATAAGTAATTTTATTAATGTTAGGTTCCCGTATACAGAAAGTGTACAAAAAAGTAGAGAAACCTAGACCAAAATATGTTTCTCTGCAAAAGTTATCCAGTTATATATACACACAAGAACTCTTGGGTGTACCTAAAGGTAACTCGAGACACGAGGCTACAAAATCTTTCTTGACCTCTTCAAACGCTCTCCTATTCCTCCCCCTTCACATTATCCACATAAGAGCTAGTAGTGCTACATCCCATGCACTGCATCTTCTCTTCTTTCTTCTAAAACCGCATGTATAGTGGCTCCTTTACCATGCTCGGCTCACCCATTGTATTACGAACCAATTCATAACCTCCCACCACAAGCATGTAGCAACTTGACAATGTTATAAGAGGTTATCTTACGTCTTCTCCCTGAACATCTACACATATAAAAACAGTTGAATTATTCTTGTAGACATTTATGATAGAGAGCAAAACAAATAAGTGAACAACCTACTTACAGAAAATGTAAAGGGCTGGTAATTAGTCTTGTATTTCGAATTACTTGTGGTTGACTGTTATTATTGTAACTAGGCTGAATTGATTATAAAATGGATGATAGTATGAGTTTTCTTTGACAAGGATAACCATGATAGGGTCTTTCTATCAAAAGGCATTAGGTTGAAGGCTGCTATAAATGAAATATTTTAAATTTCGAAGCTTGTTTAGTCAAATTATGACATACCTTAGGCTTTAAATATGTGATCTCAATGACATCTAACATTTATTTTAGCGCGATGGTTATGTTGCCAGTTTCTTTGGACTATTTTTCCTTGAGCCGAGGATCTATTGGAAACAGTCTCTCTACCTCTGAGGTAGGGTAAGGTCTACGTACACTCTACCTACCCCAGACCCCACTTTGTGGGACTATTTTGGGTATGTTGTTGTTGTTGGTTATGTTGCCAGTCTCTGTTAAGTATTCAGTTCTGAGTTTTTGTTAATGGAGGTGTCTAATTTGTATGGAATCCATTTCTTCTTTGTGTTACATGATATAAATGGCATTATCTTATCGGAATACCAGTTAGTTGTTGTGTTATATTGGTAACTAACTTGATAAAAGAAGTTTGTTATATCGGTTGATGGAAATGACATCAAAGACGATTTATTGTTAGTTTGTTTTAGTGGTGCAGGTCATGTGAAGTAATTGGGTCATTTTTCTTACGTAATCATGGCGCATAATCTGCAACTTGTATAATTTTACTTTGATGTGGTGGATTCCAGAATTTTAGGTGAATACTCAAAGGTTCCCCTGAAGCCACAGCTAAGAAAAAGGTGCGGCGTCATTGATTCTTCCCCTGGTTACTTTTTTTGTTTGGAAATTAAGATGTTTGTCAAGCGATTTCCTTATAAGCACAAGTTGTTTGCCACAACTCATGAATATTCTTGTTTCTGGTGAAGCTATAGCATTTCCGTATTTTAGTACATGGTAAGGAACTGTTTCATTGCTACAGCATGATAGAAGATAAGTTTTAAGAATCAGTTTGATGTGAGGCATAAGAAAAATAATCTCTGCAAAATTGTGATTATCAATTGTTGGTTCCTATGTAATCATACATGTATTCTTTTATGTGGAATATCAATACGCATATTAGTACCTTCAACCTTCATAGTGTTGTGTTATGTTCTTAGTTGAGTTTGTATGAATTCCAAGTTATTTTAGGTCTTCAAAGATATTTTCCTTTGATATGTGAATCGGTGAATGTATACCATCTATTTTTAGCACTCTTAACTATCCCAACATTGTGACAACAGATTAGTTCATTTGGAAGTCTCCGTGAGATAAATTGGTACCATCTGTGATGACCTCTCTCATGTTATGCTTTATGCAATGACACTTGCACCCTCTAGGGGATGGGATCATTTCTAATCATGTCTAATTTTGTATGATGATATATCTATCCTAACATCTGTATTTTGACGGCTCTTGTTGCCCAACATTTACTTCTATATAAATAAACTTTGTTGACCTTAGAATTGGTCTGTAGAACTTTTTTGTCACTTTGATAGATTTCATATCGTATTTTCTTCCACTTTTGTAGCGTTCCTCCGCTACAACCATCCTATTTTACTTCAATATATTCATCAATCAAGTCGTTCTTCTAAAATATATACATTTAATTATTTTTTAATTCGATGATAAAGCCAATATACATTCCAATAAAATACTAGTGGACACCCCCCCCGCCCCCCCCAAAAAAATATTCTTTGCCTTGGCCAATTCAAGTGGTTGAATGATAGCTTCATTTATTTTATTTTAGTTTCTTTCTCTAGTTTATTATTTGTTTCATGTCACTTTCCTTTGACTAATTTGTTTCCCTTTTGTTTTTTTGGTATCATGTGAATTCGCATGGAGTCCAAGTTGAACTCAAATCCTTTCCTCCGCATTATTGAATGGGCCACTTAGGCCCGAAGCCTCTTCCGAGTCACCCTCTTCATTATCGAGTTCAAAAAATAAAAAAATGGAAGGCGAACATGTGAATTTCAAATTGAAACCAATATTCAGGGCTGGAAATTAAATTACAGGCCTCCAAGAAGCCCAAAAGTGGGTTGTATACATTGATACAGAAATTCAAAGAATTAAAACAGGTTACAGGGGCCCTATACACTCAGTATACAGAAATTCAGCGTATACAGGAATTTTCAGGAACAAAAATGGACCAGAGCCCAATTTTTTTAAGACAGCAGGTCCAAGTAGCCAAATGGCCCAAAGGACCCCCCCCCCCCCCCCCCCAAAAAAAAAAAAAAAACTGTTACATCCTTGAGAGAAAGACTGCAAAGAAATTATCTAATTCCCCTTTTCTAAGTCATGCCAGATGGATACGTCTCCTGGTGTCGGATAATTTTTCTTTATAAATGGATATAAGGAGTACACATCACAATAGTCTAAATTTTCACCAAAAGGTCTTATGGACACTGGACCCTATTTGGTTTTAGTAATTACTTAGCAGATTTTTCTTTTACTTTCAGTAGTTAAGATAGTCAAACATAAGCTAGTTAACCTACCGGTTTGAGTTTTCCTATTGGCTGTAGGAAACTATCATGGTAAGTGAGACTACTTTAACCAAAATGAAATGAGTCAATAATATGGATACTGTTGGCAACACTTTCTGCTCATTTCTTTGCTTGTGGAGAGAATATATAACAGAACCCGAACTTGTTACTTTCCTAGAGTTGGTCTTTCATTTATGATTTCTCATAGATCTTCAGGATCTAACTTAAACAAAGGCACTTACGGAAGAAAAGAGGAAATCGAGAAATAATCAATGACTTTGTTATCTTGTATCCATTGTCATTTTTCCCTTGTCAGCATATTTGTCCGTAAGGGGTGACTAAATCAATGTTTGTTGCTCTTATAAAAAAAAGGTCAATGTTTGTTGCTCTTCAGCTATTAATTTCTGTGTTTCTTGATTTTCTCCCCCTTCTTTGGTGCGGTTTTGTATCTACTCTAATTTTTAACTTATCCTGTTGTTTTTAAGTGCAGTGAGTTTACAGAACATGAGGTGGTCCCAATGAGTACAGCAATAGAAGGGCCATCTGGACCGGCATTTACCACCTCTACGGATGGGTTTGGTGCTGATGATTCTTCCTTTATGAACTTTTTCAATGTATGTACTATATACTCAACCTTCCTATGATATTGATGTATAATTTCCCGTCTAACATCTTAAACTGTCAAGTTTAAAACTTTAGCATCTGTTCATGAACTTTAAACCGAAAAGAAGCTTCTGTTTATTGCCAAATGGTGTTAAGCCTCTGTCTACCTTATTTGCTTTATTTGTACATTTCTACCTGTTGGCTTCTCCAGTCACTCAATTTGTGCAGTGCAATGTGTCAAAATGCTGGCCCTTGAACATTTTCTTAAAATGTTGCCGCCTGAGATTTTCTTGGTCAAAGATTTTGTTATATTCTTGTAACAACTTGTAATGCATGTATATTCTTTGATCATTTACAGATACCATACATTACCAGGATATATGTTTGAATAAGCCTAACATTTTCATGCATGCCTTCGTTAGGTGATTTAATTGCGTATGCACCCCCTTTCCCAAAAACAAAAATTCATGAGGAACACTGTTCTATCCCGGGAATTTGAGGGAAACATTTATGTCCAAAAGAGATGACTATGGGTTGACTAATGATGATCATGATACCAAGTGGATGGAAATGAATATGAGAAATCATAGTATGGAATCTTTTCTGTGAGGAATATAAAATTCCCTAGGATCCAAGAATTTATTCTCTATTGCTAACTGAAACTGTTTGAGGGCTTCACTTGGAGACTAGCATGTTTTGAAGAAAACGAGGTTATACGGAAGCTGGCTTTTCTGAGATAGTGTAGTTAGGGGAAAAAAATGCATCTTTTTCTTCAGGATATGAGTGAGGCTGCATTAGTAGATGAATGCATCATGGAAGATCAATAAGAATGTCTTCTAGTGTAGTAAACATTGGCTTTAAAATACTGGGCAGCCTGCCCCTACTGCCCGTCCTCCTTGGGGTGTAGAAAAGTCCTGAGATTTAATTTTGTTGTTGCAGACTGCTGCAACTATTGGGCATACCCCTTCAACTGTTGTGAACTCCGGACTGCCATATCATTATCCAGTTCAAACTGTTGATCCATCAACCCGAGTTCCAAGTCCCCTACCATCTCCTGCTCCAATTTTGCAAATCTCATTACCTGTTCAGTCAGCTCCATCACTTCCTCCACCGTCACGCCGTGATTCTGCTAACCTGATCTATAGTACTAATTACCCTGCAAATCTTGTGAAGCCTTCTTTCTTTACACCTCCTGCGTCACCTGTATTGGTGACAACTTCTGTCTCCTCAGCTACATCAACTCCCGCCCGTTATCCTCATGTGAATCCACAACGCCCACATGGTACACCTCTAGTTCAACCCTTCCGACCACCTACTTCGCCTCCATTTCTCACTTCTACTCAGATTCCTCCACAAAGTGTGACACTAAGCAGAGAGAAAGTTCAAGACGTGCTTCTAATGCTTGTTCAGGTATATCCAGCCATCCAGGATTTAATTTATGTACTCTGCCTGCTATTTGGATGACTACAACTGTGTTAATTAATTATATATTGTCATTGCTGGGTGCGTCTTTTGTGTACTTGAACAGTAATTGAATTCCATTCAACTGCATAAATCTTGATCATTTTATCCATAAAATTTGTGGACATGACATATTATCGAAACTGCTTCTTTGCAAACACATTCAGATTTTGGAGGGTTCAACATTTGTAACTTCAATCTGACTTGTGTTTACAATCAAAGGATCCTTGTAAATTTCTTTATCAAGATCTCTAGGGTTTTATGTTTTATTTAGTTAAGTAGTTACTAAAATTTTTGGTTAAATAATTAAAATTTAAAAGATATCTGTTATGTTGTAGAGTTACATCCTAGGTGGCTTGTTTAAATTTTTAACTTTTACTGATGAAGCATCAGTTAGTATAAGATGCCCTGTCAAATTAATTCTTGGTTTTGACTTCATATTTCTTCTAATGTGCAATTTCCTTGTCAATGTTTAGAGAGCTATGGTACCCATCTGCTGTCTAAACAAGTGAAAAGTTTATTGTAAAGAGTCTCCCTAAGTTCTGGATCTCATTTTCAATTGGATCTATTTTACACGTAATCTCAAGCTTGACTTGTAACTTTGCACATTGCACACCAGCGTATTCCTGAAAATACTGAAAAATGTTTGACCAACCATTAGTGAATGGTTGAGAATGATCATGATAGATTTTAGTAATTGTATCATTGTTGTTTCATCAATAACATGCAGCTCACATACAGGATATTTTCTGAATTTTCTATTATTGAAGAAAAAATGACTCTTTTCTTAATTTTTTTGCAGGACAATCAGTTTATCGACTTGGTCTACCAAAAGTTGCTTAATGCACATTCATGATTCCTTGAGAAGTGTGGTGATGTTGTAAATCTGGCACCATGTATAAGTAGTTTGTACATATTTGTTTCTTGTGCTGGGGATTTGGACCTATCTTCTTTTCACCTCATGAGGAGATTGACTAGACCTATGACTTGATGTAATATATGAAACTTGGACAATCCTCAACCAATCCTGATGAAAGTCTATGAACAAGTGAATATCGATAACGGCAAACCTTTAAACATTTCTGTAAATTCTATGCAGAGTTTTGATAGAATTTGGTGGACATCATGGCTTTGGTCTGTGGAATCATTGATGTTCACCAAGTTTGGTTTTCATTCAACTGTTAAGATGCATTGATACGAGCAGAATGATTATGTTCTTCATTTGCTGCATGCATGAACTGTCTCACGACTTTCACAACATTAGCTATATGTGGCTTGACAGATACATTAATCTCCCAACTAGCCTTTGATACCAAACAATATTTGTTTCCTCAGTGTAATCTCAAAAGTGGGGTTTAGGGAACGTATATGTAGACCTTAACCCTACCTTTTGGGTAAAGATTTCAGAACTTGATCAGGCAAAATCTTAAGCATATGATTTATTTCTGTTCGAGTGTTTATATTGGTTTGCACGCAAATATTCCAGTTTTCAGCCAATATATTTAACATTGGCATGTAAACTGTGATATCAGTATTGTTTACATTTGTACATCAACCATCTACTAGTTTAATCTTTGTTTAGGTAAAATAGAATTCATCCCGATTAGATTCACCATCTCTTTGTTTGCAAGAAAATCTGGGTTTGCCCCAAGTTCTGGTCATCAATATACTTGATACTAGAGAATCGTGAGAAATTTTAAAATTAATCTGTAAAAAAAATAAAAAATTATCTTGCATTGATGTAACTTCTAAACGAATTCATATTACCTAAACTGAAATAAATCGTAGCTGGAAGTTTCACAAACTTTTTTTCTGCAAAATTGACAGTTGTCACAATTTTGACAATACCAAGGTCAGTAAAAGTTGAGAAAATGTAGTTCTGAAAAGTGAAAACACAAAAAATAATGTAACAACAGCCTAAACTGAAATCAGGTAGATAAACTTCATTGAGCATTCAAAAGTCGTTTTGTAGCTGACTAGAGTTATGCAATAAAATAATATATAGATTTTCTCATACCTTATACATGTGTTGGTTATGCAGTTTTTGAAATTGTCAACCAAATGTCATTTTAATTTTATACATGAATAACTTATTTCCTATCTATCTATCAAATGTTGTATAAGTTGTACGGAAACTAATACATGGATAACTTGTTTCGTACCCATCTACCAAATGAATTTACCTTCACATTAGATTCTTTGAACCATCTGTGTTCTCAGTATCATACCAACAACATACAACTTTCATAGAATCTTCAAGGCAGCTACCTAAGAAACTTTGAACTTTTAGCATTGATTTGACACAACCAAGTTGAAGTGGACATTCTGAAGCCAAAACATTATCATAATCCCATGATAATGATGAATGTAATTCAATCACATAAAGACAACAAAGACAGATCTTCAAAAAAATTACAAGATTCTTCCATCTTCCTTTTTTCTCCAGTCCATCTACTCCAACTATTGAGTGTTCATGCTGCAGAATATTTACCACTTCGCATCAAGGGAAGTTGTTTCCTTACCAAGCACCGAAATTAATAGATTGAAGCGAAATATAACCAAGAAGTAGATCCTTCAGATGATGTTTACACAACCCAAGTCGCCTTCTATGTAAACTGGGATGGATACAATTAGAAAATCCAGTCTTCCAACCAGGGAATCTTTGTCTTTCCATCACGTGAAGAGTGTATACACGAGGAGCTGCAGCTGAACATCCTATAACAAAGCAATTGCAAGGACGTGACTGACTCACCATTCTTGCTAAAGAGAATAAACATATTCCACTGTATGTTATTCCATACATTAAGGCGTCATTATCAACAGCTTCGGAATTTGTTGCTTCACTGGTTATCTCAAGCTCCAGATCTTCAGTTGCAGGAATTCTGCGCAATTCAGAATCAAATTTCTTCTCTATCTCACTCTCATGGATCCTATATTTCATCGCCAGAGTTCTGATGCAAGACAACCTTACTTGATTGCAAATAATGAGCTTTACCTCATTAAAGTTGTCACACTCGGTGTACCATCTCTGCCACCGGCAGATTAAACCTGCATACCAGTCAACAATTTCATTGTCATCCCAAAAAACTAGCAGATGACATGGCTGGGAATAACCTTTGGAGTTTGTCAATCCATATCGAAAAAGCCGCTTCTTTATGATGCTGATTGGAGCTATGATCTGTGTCGTAAATGATGAACAGTTGGAGTTTGGCAACAGGGCAAGAGTCGAAGCTGTCTCAGAAGATATATATTCCTGAACACGCTTCTGGAACTCATAATATGAATCTCTTAGATCTTGAGGGAGAGCTGGTTCAACTATATGTTTAGATAAGATAACATCCTCGTTCGTTTCGCATTTAACCTTTTTATTTTGCATCCAAACTTTTAGTAAGACTTTGTACCAATGATCTGTTTCCATCCCATCTTTTCTAAAACAAGAAATTTGGGTCAAAAGGGAGCTACCATCAGAGAGATGCTTAATCTCTGATTCTTTTACCTTCTTCAACCCATGAGCCAGCCATTTCTTTCCAATTCTTGCTGTCCCAGTGTCCCACGAGTGCTCTTTCTGTGAAGCAAATAATTCTACTTTTTCCTTCAATTTGTGAACGGCCTTTACAGCCGGACTCTCTTTCAGGCTTCTTTTAACCACACTACCCAGAAAGCGAATGTCAGTAGGCCCATCACATGGAAAAACATCTATTTCACTTTCAAATTCTAAATAAAGAGAATTCTTAAAGTAATTTTCAGTTTCAGACTTGATAGCAACAGCCACGTCTTTGGGACCAGAGATGGCAATAAGAATCTCATCCATGAAGCGGCAACAATGCACCCTAATTTCAGAGTAGCCCAAATCATGGCATTCTTGAGAACCATTACCAGATATCTGTCTCCTGAACCAACTGCGTAACACAGAGTTGGGCGCACTTTCTTCAGCGCTTGATCCTTTATCAATAGCTTCATATCTCATTGACAACCTGTACATTTCATGATCAAATAGATCAAGATATATGTTCATTAAAATTGGAGACAATGCTCCTTCTTGTGGGAGACCATGTCCTTTTGGAAAGCCCCCAAATTCTAAATTCAATACTCCACAGTCAAACATACTACGTATTATCATATATAGGAAAGGATCATCTATCTTGTCTTCCATAACTGAAAAGAGCTTAGCTAGGATTTGATTGTCAAGCTTTCTGCAAACTGGCAAGGTGAACCACCACTTTGGATCAATTATCTCTTTGCGAATGTACTTAAGAGCAGATAAATGGCTCCTACCACTACGACAACCGTGCGATATCTTAGAAAAGTGAGGTCGGTAGACAACTTCTAAAACTATTCTGATTGCTTCCTCAACAACTTTGAGTTTAACATTTGGAAAGACAAGGACTTCTTTCTTTGCGCCCTTAGTTGAGATCGAATATGTGTTAGCACTAACATCAAAACATCCACAAGAAAGCTCTTCAGCCATGGCTTCAAAAGGCAAATCCTCGCCATTTGATGCTAGATCAACATTAGAACTCAATCGAATACAATCATAAGCATCACAAAGTGTTTTTGGATTGGCAACCACTTTCTTTATGAGGTTTTGAAACTTCCCGTTTACATACTGTTCCTTAACTCTCTTTTTTATGCGTAGTTCAAGTAATCTTTTATGTTCCACACGATTCATAGGTTTAGACTCATCAAGATTATAAGACTCTTCCACCAAGTTCGCTAAGTTTTGTGCCAGCGACGCTCCATGTTTCACACCTCCCGAATTCTCAACCGACTTCTCAACCATAGGCCCCAATCTCTTAGATACTTGGGATTTTTTCTCCTCTAAGTTCAAAGATTCCTGAACCAAACCGGCTAGGTCCTGAGCTAGTTTTAGTTTGCCAATCTTCTCATCACGAGTATGACATCCAACTTGACTAGCATTAGAATGAAGTGAATAACCAAAAAATCCTACAACAGGCCTCCCTGTCACATTTAACCAAGATTACAAACAGATGAATTCTTCCTAATGACCTTAATTCTATAATACAAATGAAGAAGAGTACTTTATACATATAGGTGTGTTTGTATGGCTAGAAAAATATTTTTCAAAATGAATTATTTTCCGGTATTTGGTATTTCAGCAAAAACGGAGAAAATGCATTCCTTCACAAATAGGCAGACGTCATTTCCTTTCCAAATATTCCAACTTTTACTCCATATTAACCAACAAAGTGAGATGCTTTTTCAATCTTTAGTACCAAAAAATGTCACCAAAATACTTTTCCATACATATCCTCCAATCTTCCACCTTGTATGAATATCATATGATGCTGAGCCAGGATTTTCATTAAACGGGTTCAAAATCAAGTAACATATGAACTAGCCAAGCGAGTTCGACATCTACCATATATACATAAAAAAAAATTAAAAAAAATTAACAATGTATAAATAGTACTCCGTCCGTCCCATTTTACGTGGCACTTTTTGGATTTCAAGTCTAGCTTTGACCGTAAGTTTTTCATAGATATTTTAAACATTTTGAATTATCAATTATTGTGACTTATAGTACTTTTTACGTAATGTACAAATATATAAATTTCATTTAAATTTTTTTTGAAGATTCTATGCACAAATTTCCAATCAAACTTAAACCATTGCTCGAAAATGAAAAGTGTCACATAAATTGGAACGGAGGAAATTCCGCCCAATAACAACAACATGGCCAGTGAAATCTCACATAGGATGAGTAACACTTAAAACCTTGGGGTAAAAGAAGATTATATGAATTAATTTCTATATACATATATAAAAAAAAGGAATAGTGGAAAGAGCATTACCAATACCAGAAGAAGAATTGCGGCCGAGAAAGTGAAGACTTCGGAGAAGAGAAGTACATTTATGGGCCATATTATACAGTCCGAACGGAGACTGAGAAACAAAAGGAAAGAGAAGGGAATAAGGGCTCGTTTGCACATAACTTTTCTTTTCCTTGTTTTTTTTTGTTGCTTTGCTTTGGATATCTATTGTGTCAATTTTGTCATCAAATACACTCTAGCATAGCAAAACTAATGTAGTTTGATTTGATACGGAATTTGTGAAAGAAAAATAAAAAGAGAAGTATCGAAAATAATTATAAACTAGATGTGAATTATTAGTTTCATCCCTAAATTACTAACAGTTTTATATACACCTCTTTAGTTAACTAACTGAACTTAAATACACCTACGATCTTACAATATGAGTGAAATACACTCCTAAATTCTTGTCAAGTTTAGGGGGTTTTCAACACTTCTCTCGGCTTTTTATTAAGAGTTACATGTCATACAAGAGTTTGAGACCACTTGATATGTCTTGTGGCAAATCAGAGGTGATCGGGGTGTATTTAAGTTTAGTTAGTCAAGTAGAGGGGTGTTTTAAGGTTGTCAATAGTTCAGAGATGAAACTAGTATTTTGCGTCAAGTTTAGGAATGTTTTTAACACTTCTCTCAAAATAAAATAATAAAATTTATTATCTAATATAAATTGTGTGATTATAAATTATTGGATAAAGAACAAAATAGATAAAGTTAAATTAGATTATATAAAAAAATGTGTCATTCTTTTTTAAAGTGACTGAAAATCTATTTGGATTGATTTACTTTAAGTGTTTATAAGTTAAAAATAATTTTTACAATGTTTGGGTATAATAAAATAAAATACTTAATAAAATAACAAAAATAATCTAAAAGTCATAAGTTAGAAATTATAAATTGAGCTTCTCTCAGTCTTCTAGTTTGAATAAATAAACTGTGGGTTGAAAGTCATACTTTGTACTTTGTAGATATTGATTCTACAAAGTATAAATATAAAAGATTTGATTCGATACTAATGAAACACTTTTATGATATTAGGTATTGATGTTGAAGTGGTAAATTGAATTTAAACAATATATAAATTGATCAATAAATTAATGACTTACCCGTTAACATAGTTATTCGTAAAGGTAATATAAATTGATTTATTCATTACATTGAAATTGAATATACAAATTAGATCATGATGAATGAAACTCCACCAACCAAAAACTAGTCATATGAGTAATTCACTATTTTAATTCATTACAAGGAAGAATTAGTAGTTAATAATACAGCAAAAATATCAAAAAAATATATATTTAGAATCTCGTGTCTCAATTATTCATCATTTTTCATTATTTATCTAAACTATTAATACCTTCGTGTTAAAACACATCTTATTGAGCTAATAAATATTTATTCTTATTTGATAATAAGTTTTATAATTAACTTAATATTAAAGTGCATTTTAGTATAAAGTAAATTACAAATTACAATTAAGATATAAAACTTGTAAATAGATAATAACTTGAATATATAAATATAGTAGGATAGTTCAAAGTATGAAAGTCTGCTAATTTATATGTTACTGCAATTTTACTCTCTAATGAATAGGTATATACGAAGTGAATTCAAATTAATTGAACTTGTGTACAAATATTAATTATTGATTAAAAATTATGTGATACAAATCTAAATTAGTTACGCTATAATATAGATACAAAATATTTTGTGAGATAAAATTTTTTAATAATAAATAATGTGAAATTATTTATTACTCTCTTCGTGTTAAAATACGATTAGCCATCATTCTTGTAATCTATCTAAACTATTACTTTCTTCATGTTAAAACACATTGTTGGGTTGATGAATTTTAATTCCCAATTGGTTGTAAGTGTGTATAGTCAACTCAATATCAAAGTGTTTTCAATATAAAGTGAGTTATAGTTATAATATCGCCAAAAATAATAATTTAAATAGATAAATATAATAAGATAATATTGTTAAATTATGAAACTCTATTATTTACATGCGATGCAATTTAATTCTATAGTGTTTTTTTTTGGAACCTTAGGATAATCTGATCCGTTACAACCTCTGTCACAGTCTCTGCCCTTCGGGTGAACACTTTGTGGTAAACACTTTGTGCACACTGGGTAAACCATAAATCTCCCGCTGTGTAATAGCCTGCAAACCGCACTAGACAAGCCCTATGCGACAAACTCGACTTAGAAGGCATTAAGGGGATCTATTCTGAATCATCTGTATGGATAACCACCCTCCAAACCAGTTGAACCATTCTGAAGGACAATTCTATAATGAATTACCTGATGCGAATTTGAATTAATTAAACTTTTATATAGATATCAATTATAAAATAAGACCTAAATAATATGCATTGAAATTAATCGAGCTCCCACACAAATACGAAACAAGAGATGGGTAGCAAAAAAAGCACTATAATAAAATGTGAAGTTATGGAGACATAGGAATTATGTGATGAATTGTCTCCCCACGTCTACGGATAAACCCTTTGTGTCACGTCTATTTACAAAAAGCTTTCAGCTTGCATTTTCATTTCTCTTGACAAAAGTTAATCGTTTTATTTCTCCCTTCTCGAACACTCAAAAGCATCTTTGAAGCTGATGTCGTTGAAGCTCCACCATCAGAATCTTCCTTCCTCTAGGTGATTTTCATCCTGTATAATCTGCTTCAGTTTTCTAGCTATTGATTGATTATCATCATGTTGAATCGTTAATTGATTCGAAAACTTGCAACTGTAAATCATTTAAGTAGGATTTTTTGATGCTAAACCTAAATTAACTCAATAAGTTGCTCAGCTAGAAATTCTGCTTTCTGTTTGAATAATATTTATCAAATTTACCGTAATATTTGGATGATGAGTAAAACTGACCATTTTTTGTGCTGGTAAAATGTTTTGAGTCATAGTGAAGTGGTTGAGTGTTATGAGGTCTTAGGTTCGAATTCTAGCTGAGACAAAAAAAATACTAGGTGATATTTCACATGTGTCATAGCCTTGGGGGACAGAGTTAACGGGTACTTGTTGCTGGTGGGAGGTATCTTATTATGGAAGGGTTTTGTTGTAAAGCTGGAGTTTGTCAGTTACTAAACTTATTTCTGAATTCTGCTGCATACGAGTTTCTTATATCAGTGTAGCCTGAGATTGAACACATTCTCTCTCTCATTTAGTTAAAGGAAAACTTGAATCTGTTATGCCCCCAAGGCCTAGCTCAAGTGGCAAAAGGTGGAGGATTTGTGGCTTAGGTCGCAGGTTCAAGCCCCCACACCATGCAAAGCGAAGCCCCGGTATTTAAAGTGGAGAAGGGTAGAGGGGCGGGCCCATGATCCACCGAGTTTAGAAGGCTGTGATTGGTCCAAAGGGCGGGTCACAGACGGATTTCTCGGTTAACAAAAAAAAAAAAAAAAACTTGAATCTGTTATGCCCCCAAGGCCTAGCTCAAGTGGCAAAAGGTGGAGGATTTGTGGCTTAGGTCGCAGGTTCAAGCCCCCACACCATGCAAAGCGAAGCCCGGTATTTAAGTGGAGAAGGGTAGAGGGGCGGGCCCATGATCCACCGAGTTTAGAAGGCTGTGATTGGTCCAAAGGGCGGGTCACAGACGGATTTCTCGGTTATAAAAAAAAAAAAAAAAAACTTGAATCTGTTATGCCCCAAGGCCTAGCTCAAGTGGCAAAAGGTGGAGGATTGTGGCTTAGGTCGCAGGTTCAAGCCCCCACACCATGCAAAGCGAAGCCCCGGTATTTAAAGTGGAGAAGGGTAGAGGGGCGGGCCCATTATCCACCGAGTTTAGAAGGCTGTGATTGGTCCAAAGGGCGGGTCACAGACGGATTTCTCGGTTATCAAAAAAAAAAAAAAATAAAAAAAACTTGAATCTGTTATGCCCCAAGGCCTAGCTCAAGTGGCAAAAGGTGGAGGATTTGTGGCTTAGGTCGCAGGTTCAAGCCCCCACACCATGCAAAGCGAAGCCCCGGTATTTAAAGTGGAGAAGGGTAGAGGGGCGGGCCCATTATCCACCGAGTTTAGAAGGCTGTGATTGGTCCAAAGGGCGGGTCACAGACGGATTTCTCGGTTATAAAAAAAAAAAAAAAAAAAAAAAAAAAACTTGAATCTGTTACTTTATCTACTCCAGTTGTGAGTTATAACAAGCTTAGGAATAAAGAAAATTGTTTGTTACGGTCTTGCTAATGCGCGACACACTTAGGCTTTGGTTCAAGTTCAACAGCAAAAGTAGTACAGTGTGGTCCCACAAGTGGGGTATAGGGAGGGTGGGGTGTACGTAGACCTTACCCCTACTTTTGTGGGGTAGAGAGGCTGTTCCCAAAGGACCCTTGGCTCAAGAAAATAAATCTTGATTGGTTTTACAAATGGGGGATATGTGTTCGACGCATATCATGGGTTTGAATCCTGACTGGTGAACCAAGTTTGTTATTTAAGTGGAGCAGGGTAGAGGGCTGATGTATTTTTGCTATTATCTGCCGAGTTTCTAAGTTGGGAAAGCGGATTTCTCAGTTATCAAAAAAAAGAAAGAAAAGAAAGTAAACTACTAAGCACCACCCGAACTTGGATTGTTCTTCACTTCACCCCAAACCTTCCCATATGTTATCCCTAATTTGGATTTTGGATCGTGGCTAGTGTTTACTAACTACTTGTGGTACTTCCCTGCATTAATGTGTCCGGAAATGATGATCTTGAAGTTGTGACATCTTGAATGATGGGTTTAATTTTGAAGTTTCACTATACGAATCATTATCAATCTGGAATGACGTACTTGAAAGATGGAGAAAAAGTTGACGAATTGGAAATGACAATACCTCTCTCTTGATGGTAGAATCACTATGATCAACAGTGTTCTTAGTGCACTGCCTGCCTACCTACATTATGTCGCTTTTCGCCGCACAGTCCTCAATTTTGAAGCGTATGGACAAATTAAGGAGAGACTTTCTCTGGAATGGTAACAAACAAGGGTAATTCTTTGCCCTTGTAAAATGGATTACAGTTATTAAAGACATGAGAATGGGGGAGGAGGTTGGGAATCAAGAACCTGAGGCCGTCGCAATGAAAGTTTATTATTGAAATGGCACTGGAGATTCAATAAGGAAGATCAATCACTCTGGAGGAGAACCTTGGTTGGAAAGTTCTCTATGGAGAATCAATGGTGCACCAAAGTAGCCACAACACCTCATGGCATGGGAGTCTGGAAGCATATTAAAGGGTGCTGGGAACAACTTTGTGGCTAATATGGGCTTCATTGTTGTTAATGGAAGGGAAATGAAGTTTTGGGCAGATGTATGGCTGGGCCACACTCCTCTTAAAGAGCAATTCTCGGATACTTTTAGACTATCAACTCATCACAATGTAGTAATTGCGGGATTTTTTTCAACACAAGGGTGAAATCTCTCTCTTAGAAGGAAGGTAATGATTGGGAAGTAGAACGAGTATGTCTTTTGCTTCAGCTGCTAAGCAACATAGCTTTAGACTGCAACAAAGCTGATTCTATTAGATGGAAGGGACATCTAAAGGTCACAGTCAGAGGCTGCTACAGGAGCTGGAATTAAGCAACAACAGGGTTTTTTGGCCTTGGGAAAAAAATTGGCTTAGCAAGGCACCTTTGAAGGTCTCCTACTTCTCTTGGATTGTGGTTAGAGAGGCTAGTCTCACTCATTCCAACCTTCAAAAGAGGAAAGTTCAGTTTTGTAGTAGGTGCTCCATGTGTGAAGATGTTGGCCACCTCTTCTTGCATTGTAAAGTTGTTACTCAGCTGTGGAGCATGTTTTTATCAATCTTACGCATGTCCTGGTCCATACCAAAATCCCCTAGGGAGCTATTGCAATGCTAGAACAAAGAATGGATGTGCAAGAAATCACAAAAGATTTGGAATACCATCCCTCAAGCCATTTGGTGGACTGTTTGACTTGAAAGAAATGACAAAATCTTTGGAGGCCATAGGAGAAATTTGCATAGCCTAAAACAAAGATGTCTTATTTTTCTAGCTTTTTGGTGCAACCTGGTTATTGGACAGGAGGTTGATGCAATTTTAGATACAATTGGGGATCTACACAATTTGTAGTTATGTTCTCTCGCACTGGCTTAGTGCAAGCATTTATAAACTATTTTGATTACTTATCATTTTATTTTTTTGAAGTTTCAGCCGTTTATCCTGAATGACATCTTGATTTATAGTGTCCTGACATTGACAAAGAGATCTGATGATTAATATATTGATCTCTAAGTTGAAGATTCATACAATGACCTGAAAGACTGTCGATCATAGATACAGAGGATTGCTGATCATTGATTTAGTAAATGTTTAGCAGAAAAAGTCCTAGTTAATCATTCTTATACTACTTAAATTGGAGTTTCCACAATATCTTGTATCCATTGGATCTATCACTATTAAATTCTTCTTAATGTTACATTAACTTTTGGCTGATTGTGTTTCTTATATTTCAGTTCTTCTAGTCCATGGCCTTCAGTTAAAGCAGTGAGAAACTACTATTTCAGCAGGAAAGTAGTAGGCTTGGATCACCTGATATACAATCAGTGCAATACAAGGAGGAGATGCCACACAAAATTTTATTTGTTGCAGGGTGGAAATCGTGATCTTAACTGCACATCTGATTCTATGAAACGTAGGATTAATCCTCGAACATCAAGGATATTACACCTTTTGCCTTTTGCTTCTGCTGAGGATGGTGTGTCAGTCAATGGCAGTTCCAGACCAACTACCAGCAGTGATATGGAGGATATGAGACTAAAACTAGATTTATCTCTGCAAGGTGAAGAGAACAGTTCTGGACTTGTCCAATCATTGCATGATGCTGCAAGAGTAATTGAGCTGGGACTTAGACAACAAGGCTCATTATCTAGGGTATCCTGGTTTTCAACTGCCTGGTTGGGCGGTGATAGAACTGGTTGGATCAAGGTGCTATCTTATCAGGTCGGTAACTTTTATAGCCTTCATTTTTGTACCTTGCTCTACATGTTTTGTTAGTGTTTAGATTCAGTGTGTTCTTCCCCATTACAAACTTGAAAACAGATCTTTTAATGGTGAGAATCACTTATAGATAATTTTTTGATAAAGCTTTTTTTTTGACAAAGAATAGACAATTAAAAGTACTTACCATGGAATTTTGATTTCTGGGCTATTGATGGGTTATATTTCAGTTCATTACCAGTAGTTTTATGTAGAGATTCATTTTTGCACTGTGTGATGTTATTTTCTGATATGGTGGAGTTCATTGTAACTTCTTTTCAGGCATCTGTATACTCTCTACTGCAAGCAGCAAATGAGATTTTATCTCGAGGAGATGAAAGAGATAATGATATTAATGTTTTCACGCAGAGGAGGTAATTCATTTTACTCTCTTCAATGTAATATGGAAAAACTGTGTACCAAGAGTCAGAAGCATAGGCTTCTGCTTGTTGCAATCTACTAGTGATGCATAATTGATGATTTTGACTACATATAGGGCATAGACTGCATGCGCTGGAAAATAGTTTCCCAATTTTTCTTTATTTGGTCACCTTAAATTGTGAAAATGTCTTTTACAAGTTTAAGTGGTTTCCAACAAAAGAAGGAAAATGAATTCTCTCACATATGGACGGAAGTCTTTTTCCTTAACAAATATTTCAACTCTCACTTTATCACTTGTTTCAATTAACATTTATATATTGTCGTCAGCCTTTAATACTCAAAGATATCAATAGCACACTGTTGTCATCCCTTATTTCTTGTACTGTTTTCCACATGTCACTTGCTTTGATATCCTACCAAATATTAGAAATGATCCAGAAAATTACTTCCTAAGGTATATCATTTCCTGTGGAAAATATTTTTGATGAGAAACATTTTCCTCAAAGGCCCCCATTTTTCTGATTTGTTTGCAAGGTAGAAGTATATACACGTAGTGTTGGAACTCTAAACATAGTGAACAGATTTGATTTACAAGAAAATTAATCTCTATCCTTAAAACATTGTCATACTTCCCATTTTAATTTTCTGACAATGTGTTCATTTCAGTAACCCTTTCCCTGTATGTATTTCATACATAATAAATACTATCTACATCTGTGTTTTATGACAGTGTTTGATTGGGAGCGTGGAGTTTAGGTAAGAAAGAAAAACTTTTTGCATATAGGCTAAATATGTATAACTTATCTAAACTACCATTAGAATCTTGTGGTTTTCAATATGTCTATCATTTCTATAAGAACGTTTCATTACTGGTGAAGTAGGGGCCGGCTTATTATACATCGTTTTCTGAATTGTGCGCAACTGGTAAACCCTTGAGGATTTCAAGATTATAAAAAAGAAAATAATTGGGAATGGCTTTGGGAGCTATACGAAGAGTCCCATTTTTTCGAACTGCTCCTAATAAAGCCTCCGCAACCAGGTTAATTTTTAGTGACCTTCCAGAATGTTGAGCCACTGTAAGAAGAACTTCTGAGAGCTCTCAATCATTTTCATCAGAGGGGCACCTTTACAAAAGAGTGTAATGCTTCTTTTATTACTTAAATTATAAAGGAGGATGCAGTAAAATTAAAGATTTTCAACCTATAAACTTGTTGGGATATGTAGGTTGAAAGTGGTATTGTCAAGCAATTTTGATAGCCAAAACGCGTTTGTGCTGGGGACAAATAACTGATTTTGCTGCCTGTCACGACCCAATCACTGTAGGCCGTGACTGACATCTATTGAGCACCTACCCACCAAGCGGATCAGCATCCGTGACAAGCAAGCATGTTCCATGCAGAATCGTACTTTAATAAGTAAAAGTAGTCCATATCATATGCCAAACTCTGGAGTAACTATGCTAAATATTTTTATTGTTGAGTAGTTTGCTGCAGACGATAGTACGATTGTCGTAAACGGAGCACAAAACCAACGAAAAAAATTGGCCAACATAGTTTCTTTTTTATTGGTATTTCGGCCAACATAATATTTCGGATAAGGATTCATTTCCTCTCTTTTCTTGCTCCTCAAGAAAGATGGCTAGAAACTTCCTATTAGGAGTGACTTCCTTTCAGGTTGTGTTGTTACAGGCCAGACTGTTGTTCTAACATGGCAAGGGAGATGGACAACTAATCTAATACACTACAACTATGATCGACGACAGCACAGATAAGATCAGACTGAATGTCTGAGGATATGATTCTGGTTCTCTTCTGTCCCGCTCCTTCAATAAAAAAAGAATCCATTCCAAGAGCTAGTTCTGACCCATAGTCAGAGCCAATCCTTCTATTGAGTGCCTTGTGGCTCCTTTAACGATGAAAGAAGGCGATACCGAAGATAATAACTCAAGAGCATTGGCTACTCCATCAACTCAATTTCATTGCGTAAGTGAGGATGCTAATCATCTTAGTCTGAGCTTGAAATCTTTCGTAGGCTCATCTCGTCGATTATCATTCTGTTCCTGTTCATTCATAGATAGTCAGATCTTTTAGTCACAGGCTGTCACCCGTTCCTGATAGCCGTAGCTCTTCCCGTTTCGTATTCCATTAAAGAACGAATGATAATTGATTTGACAAAGGCTGGGGAAAATCTATCTCTTTCCATCTCTATGTTTGCTAACACCTGTATCCTTTATACCTCATCACATAGTACTATTTTTACATATCTCAGTGTGGTACACTTCTAGCTATCTCACCACCTAACAACATGGAACTCTAGTCTATTTCCGACCTATATAATGCTAGGATCTTGAATGAACATTTTGCCAATTTTCACTTGTAACATTGATGAGAGTCATTATAATTATTTTGATGAAGTCTCATCTTCTTTTATAATTCCTTTATCAAGTTTCTTTCTTTTCTCTAGAGCAGCAGAGAATATTCAGTGCTATGAGTTTTTGTTTTACTTGTGCATTTTCTAATATTGGTCCTAGGATTTAAGATGATTGTTGACGTTTACCTCCACAACCATGTAGATGAATGATTAACTGGGGTTCTGGTATATGTCAGCGAATGTACTAGCTGCATCATAATGTATCATGCATATATTAAGTTAGCTAAACTTGTAGGATGTTCTCCCATTACTTTTTAGTTTGGAACTGCAGGTTCCTTCTGCCAACCTCTTCGTCTCTAATATAAACGTCACTTGATTGAAAAACTTGACTTATTTTTTTATTTTTATTTTCAATTTCCAGATGTTATGTATTGCTAATTTTGTCTCTTGTGGATTTTATATTGGTGGTGAAAATTAGAATTGGTATTTTGCGCATAGAAGCTTGAAATGTACTTTAACACGCTCTTTGCTTAGACAATTCTGTCATTTGGGCACCATGGGAGGCTATTGATATCATAAACTTGCATTTGTGAACTTTTGGCCCCAAGGACTAGTAGACTTTGTTGCTTACATTTTTTATTGTGTTGGTTCAGCCTCATCTATTTTTAGTGTGCTTGACGTGGAGGGCTCATTTACCTCTCTATTGTCATTTTGATTTGAAACATATTATCTAATGTACTTTTTGCATTAACGAAGTTTATCAAGGCAATCTGCTCCTTTGGAGAGCTTGATTAGAGATAGTTTATTAGCCAAGCAACCTGAAGCTTATGAATGGTTTTGGTCTGAGCAAATTCCAGCAGTGGTTACCACCTTTGTGAATTATTTTGAGAAGGATCAGCAATTTGCTGCTGCTACTGCAGAGTATGTACTTACTGAAAGAACCATGAATACATTAATATCCTGGATAGCTATTTGTGTATTAATTGATGCTTAAATAGGATCCTCTTTGTTCAGGACCAGAAAGCAAACATCTTTATCTCCTCGAAATGCCAGTGATGTATCACTCCTTATGCTTGCACTCAGTTGCGTTGCTGCGATTATGAAACTTGGTGCTGCAAAACTGTCGTGTACACAATTCTCGTCTCTTGTTCCGGACACACTTGGAAGATTGATGGACATGCTTGTCGAATTTATTCCTCTCCGACAGGCCTATCATTCCGTGAAGCCTATTGGTCTGCGTAGAGAATTTCTTGTCCATTTTGGTCCCAGAGCTGCAGCACGAAATGATTCAGGAACTGAAGAGGTTATATTCTGGGTGAGTCTTGTCCAAAAGCAGCTTCAACGAGCTATAGATCGAGAGAGAATATGGTCCAGACTCACCACAAGTGAGAGTATCGAGGTTAGACCAAGCTCTTTTACTTATTTGATACCTTACTCGAATTTTCTTCAAAGACATGACTCATGAATATTGACTGATAGTGGTACATTTATAAGCTAGAACAAGCAAAATAGTCAGTTTCTGTCCCTCTGCAACTTACTTTGTATATGTATATACATTCCATTGATTTAAAATTCTAATATTACTCGCTATAAGTTTTTCTTGTAGATGTAAAGTGATTCTAATAAATGGTTGGTAAATTTTGAGTATGTCAATGTAATGGAATATGTTAGCCTGTGGAACACCTCATGGGCAGTCATTTCACTTGGCACTTCTTAAAATGTCCTGAGAAATGGTGACAGATGACAGATGACAGATGACAGATGTATAAACATCGTTTGTGAACCTTATCCTGGGGAAAGTGGGCCCAAGTGAAGGACTAATCAATATATTGTGATACGTATTGAGGCTAATATGAGTCTCCTATCAAGGATAGATTGATTGTGGCATAGGAAAAGCAGAAAAGCTGTATGAAATGTAAAAATTTTTGCTACACCTTTAGGTGAGGCCTTTGCCTCACACGTTTCCCACTTGAATATGTATTTTTTTTTTTGAACTTGGTAACTTTGTATTATATTACAAAACAGTACATGGGTCGTACTGTAACCTTATATACAAGAGTACTCCTGATTTCACTTCTCTACGTCTAAATTGAGTCTAACACATCAATAATAGAGACAGTGTCATTAGAGTATAACTGATTACACCAAAAGACTAAAAGTAAAATGCAGTTTAGTTTAACTTTCTGCACATTGTTCTCTATGCTCTCAAAACATCTTGAATTCCTTTCTTTCCAAACAGCCCACCAGATAGCCCCCGGGATAATTCTCCATCTACCTCTATCCTTGGCATCGGGATAATTCTCCATCTACCTCTATCCTTGGCATCGGGATAATTCTCCATCTACCTCTATCCTTGGCATCGGGATAATTCTCCATCTACCTCTATCCTTGGCATCGGGATAATTCTCCATCTACCTCTATCCTTGGCATCGGGATAATTCTCCATCTACCTCTATCCTTGGCATCGGGATAATTCTCCATCTACCTCTATCCTTGGCATCGGGATAATTCTCCATCTACCTCTATCCTTGGCATCGGGATAATTCTCCATCTACCTCTATCCTTGGCATCGGGATAATTCTCCATCTACCTCTATCCTTGGCATCGGGATAATTCTCCATCTACCTCTATCCTTGGCATCGGGATAATTCTCCATCTACCTCTATCCTTGGCATCGGGATAATTCTCCATCTACCTCTATCCTTGGCATCGGGATAATTCTCCATCTACCTCTATCCTTGGCATGTACACCTGCTTCCTCCCAGCATAGTAATGCCTCAGCCACCTTCCTGGGCATTGTCCAGGAGATGCCTTTGAGGCTTAGGAATATTCTCCACAGATGATGGGTGTACTTGCAATGTAAAAATATATGGTTAACAGTCTCAGATGTTTCACCACATAGGAAGCACCTAGAACACAGGGTTCTCCCCCTCTTCATAACATTGTCCTGTGTAAGGACTGCTTCCTTAGCCATTGACCAGACAAAAAAGGAGACTTTGTGAGGGATTCTGCTCTTCCATATTTGCTTCCAAGGCCAACTTGAGCACTGTTGATCTGTCTGATCCATCAACTTGTAGGATTTGTTGACTTTGAACACTCCCTTGTCATCTCCTGTCCACCATAATTTATCCTCACCTGGCTGTAGTCCCGTGAAAGTGTTCACAGTGTTTAAGAATTCAGCAACTCTCACTATTTCCCAATCATTAAGGTTTCTTCTGAAAATGAAATTCCATCCTTGTGGTGACCAAAGATCTGCTATAGTACTTTGTTGAAACATGATTAGGTTGTAGATGTCTGGAAAGAGATCTTCAATGTTGCCTTTCTCCTGCCAAATGTCCTTCCAAAATCTGGTCTTATTCCCATCCATTACTTTTGCCTTTGAGTTACTTTTAACTTCATTCCACAAGCTTCTGATGGACCTCCAGAGGCTAACACCATAAGGAGTGGTTACTTCTTTAGTTATCCAGTTGTCCTCTTTTTCATATTTAGCTCCAATTACTTCCCTCCATAGCATCTGGTTGTTGTTTGCATACTTCCACAACCACTTCATACTAAGAGCCTTGCTTTGCAATTTCAAATTCTTTATTCCTAGACCTCCATTTTCCTTGCTTGTCATGACTTCTTCCCATTTAACCAAATGAAAACTTTTCTTTTCTTTGTTGCCTTGCCACAAAAAATTCCTCCTGATACGATCCAACCTCTTAATGACCCCTGGTGGGATAGGAAACAGGGACATCATATAGGTTGGCAAAGCATCAAGTACTGAGTTAATAAGGGTCAGTCTACCCCCCTTTGATAAGTACTGAGACTTCCACTTGGCCAATTTCTTCTCACACTTCTCAATCACACTATTCCATATGTCTATGGACTTGGATTTGGCCCCCAAAGGCATTCCCAAGTATATAGTAGGCAGAACTCCTATTTCACCACCCAGAATTGATGCTAAACAACTCATGTTGTTTACTTCATTTATAGGATACATCATACTCTTCCTCCAATTGATATGCAAACCAGAAATACCTTCAAATAAGACCAGAATCACTCTTAGATACTTCAGTTGTTCTTCCTCAGCATCGCAGAAAATCAAGGTATCATCTGCATATTGCAAGTGTGTGACTTCTAGTCTCTCAGTACCTTCTCTGGCCACATCAAAACCCCTTATCCATCCTCTCAAGTTAGCAGCTTTTATCATGTTGTTTAAACCCTCCATAGTGATCAGGAATAAAAAAGGTGACAAGGGATCCCCTTGTCTGAGACCCCTTTGGGTTTGAAAGAAACCTGCAGGGTTACCATTGATGAGTACTGAGAATCTTACAGTTGATATGCAAAACTTTATCCAGTTCAACCATTTCTGCCCAAAACCTATCAGGTTCAACATCTTCATTAAGTATTTCCAGTTAACATGGTCATAAGCTTTCTCTATATCCAACTTACAAAGGACACCTGGCTTCTATTTCTGGAGTCAACTGCTTCATTTGCAATCAAAACTGCATCCATTATTTGTCTCCCTTTAACAAAAGCCATTTGTTGTGAGTCTACCAACTTGTCCACCACCCTTTTCAGCCTCTCAGTAAGAACTTTGGAGATAAGTTTGTAGATGCTACCAATTAGACTAATTGGCCTGAAGTCCTGCAACTCCTTGGCACCTTTCTTTTTGCTTATAAGAGCTATAAAAGTTGCATTGAAACTCTTCTCAAAAACTTCATGTTCATAGAAGTTTTGAAAGGTGTCCATGATGTCTTGCTTTACCACATCCCAACATTTAATAAAAAACCCCATAGTAAAACCATCTGGACCTGCTGCTTTGTCAACAGCACATAACTTCAGACATCTCAGCACTTCACTTTCCTCAAAGTTGCTTTGTAGAGCTTGATTATCTTCTTCTGTTAGGACAGGACATTGCACATTTATGTACTCAGGTCTCCACTGAGATGATTCCTTATACAACCCATCTCCTATGTGCATTTTGTACATCGCAGTCGGGTTTTTATATTTATTGCTGATACATCATACAGGTTCTCGAAAAGGATCTGGCCATATTTGGTTTCTTTATTGCTTTGGGTAGAAGCACAAAGGCTTTTCTTTCTGAAAATGGATTTGATACTCTTGATGAGCCGATTGAAGAATTAATTAGGTAACACATTTTTGTGTTCCTCATTTATTGATCTTAGTCTATACTGATAATACGCTCCATTGTATCCAACTTTTCATTTTGAATTTTTAACAGGTATCTGATTGGGGGCAGTGTATTATATTATCCTCAACTTGCATCCATAAGCTCTTATCAACTGTACGTGGAGGTTAGCATTCTTATGAAGAAATTGTCATTAGGACGTATTTATTTGGCACATAAAGCTGAAATATCTTTACATGATAGGTTGTGTGTGAAGAGCTAGACTGGCTTCCTTTTTATCCAGGCATTACTGCTAATTCTATCCGCAATACTGGGCACAAAAGTAAACAAGAAGTTCCTCCAAATTTAGAAGCTATTCCACTAGTATTAGACGTGTGCTCTTACTGGATCCAGAGTTTTATCAAATATAGTAAATGGCTGGAGAACCCTTCTCACGTCAAGGCAGCAAGATTCCTTTCAGCTGGGTAAGAAAGCTGGAAAAAAATCCAATCAATTAAGTGAATATACAGGAGTTAGTAACAATTTGTGAACATGAATGTTTCAGGCACAACAAACTTAAGAAGTGCAGGGAAGATCTAGGAATTGAGAAGTAAGTTAAATAAGAAAATGTTTACTTTCTTCCTCTTCCCCTCTTCCTTACTCTCCCTTTTTGTGGTTTCTGACTGTTATCATTATTTTCATCCGTCTGTAAAAGGCATTAGACAGGTGGTTTTCCTATTAACAGATATAGACTGATCTATATTTGATCCTAATCGCCGTGGAACTAATTATATCTCTCACGAAACATACACAAACTTTGCACCATTGACATGTACTGTACTTGGTCTACCTTGTTGAAGACCTAAAATAAATGAATAGGAGTGTTCTTCTCTAACAACTTAATCTTTTAGATGGATCGATATAAACCATTTCACATGGTATCAGAGTATGCTAGATTTGAACCCTAGTCTGTTAGGTATTAGTATCCAATTCATTGACCTATAAGCCACACCTTTGGGTGATGAATGCATTAAATTACTGTATTTTTTCACTAAATTTTAAATGGCCTGAGTAAGTCCAACTTATTTAATTTCCTTAGCTTTTCTTTTTTCGTAGTTATAGTTTATTTGCTTATCGTAATAGTCATTTCATTCTAATAATTTATGGCACTTTGGTCAAATGCAATGGCAATACAAACTCAATCACATGTGATATGAAAATCATGTTGCTAACAATGCTTTAAAACATGGACAGGACTCGCGCAGGAGCTTATTCACAGATCAAGAAAGAAACAGATTCCTTTGATAAGGTATTACCTCTTATAATTGAAGCATTTTCTGTTGTATTTATCCTCATGCCATGTGATAATCTCGAAGAGCGTCTCTCCAATTCCTTTGGACATAAAGGTGGATAAAGAGTCTTCAACTTTTTTTTTTATAAGGTAAATATTTTTTTTGTTTTGTGAAAATTCCCGTGTACAAGCAAGAACCTACAACACGTAATGTCCCGTGCTATACAAAGTCATTTCTGTTCCCTCAAAAGCTCTTTTATTTCTCTCCTCCACAGAATCCACATGCTAAAGGGAAAATCCCATGACCTACATGTTCTCTTCCTTAGTCTAAAGGCCGAGCTATGTAGCACATCCTTCTTTGGACACAACATTATCCGTTGCACACGGGGCCATTTCAAGACTACTCATCACAATCATGTAGCCATCTTAGTTTTTTTTTCTTTTTGAAAAAGGCAAGATAATTTTATAAATCCAGCACTAATAAAGTGCTGTTGTAACAGTACATAATTAGCAGAGGCCCCAAAACTAATCCTGAAGTGAATCTACAATTATTTAGCCATCTTACAAAGCAATAAGAGGTGATCAACGTCTTTGTCTGAACGTTTGCACCTAAAGCACCAGCAATGTAATACTACTCTCCATCAAATTCCCAGCTGTCAAAATCTCCTCCTCACTGCCAACCAAGCGAAGAAACTGATGAAGTGCTTGTATTAAATGACAGCCTATAAGTCCAGTATCCAACCAACTACTTTCCAGGACCTCAATGGAGAAGTAACATGTGTCCTAGTGGCTTACCAGTTCCTGCTCTCATATGGTTATTCCTTCCTTATATTTCCAAGTTATAGAAAAAAATGGTATCTCAATATTTAATTGTATGGTTGAATCCTGAGACCACTTTCTTATAGTTTAAAATTTCAGCGGATAGAAGCCTTTCTCAATTTATAGTTGTTCTTAACACACACCTTTATAAGTGCAGGTCGAGATCTTTCCCCATGACCAAACATGTAGAGTTATTTGATGACAAATGGCATTGAGGCTCAAATTTAGGATCTGTCTTCTTTCTAAGGTGTTGCTCTCCATCAAAAAAGTTCAAGCCCCTAGAAAGGAAGCATCACTATTTTTATATTTGTCCACAACATCTACAAAAAACAAAATGACCAAAAGAAATACTAATAGAACAAAAGAATCATCGCAACCTCTGATTGTTCTAAATTAGTATTACTCTTGATAGGAGGATACAGTAGTTGAGACTTCCGTTGGTACTTGTTGGATTTAGATAATATTTTTTGAAATTAGAAGCCACAAGCCTTTATATGCGAAAGAGAAGGAGGGAGTTAGACCTTCCTCTTCAATTGGTTTCCCCAGGCTTTATTACTCAAATGAAGTTTTTTTGCTCTAACTTCTCTTTACTAGGTTCGTCCTCTCAGTGTTCTCTTGATACCAAACAAAAGTAATCATGCAGTTTCTTTTTTTTTCAAACAAAGTGTAGATAGATAGCCTTCCTCTCTTGATTTATAAGATGTAACAGGCAATCAGCCTCTTTCAATTATCTTGTTTTTTGTATCAGTTGCTATTTCTTATCAAAGCGCTTCACCTTGATTTCAATGACACATTGTAAGGTGCCTCTTTCCTCTATCTCAAGGATTAAATTATGGATCTGAAGATACAGTTTATGGGCATTTCATTTTAGGCACTGGAGAGTGTCGAAGAGGCTTTGGTAAGGCTAGAGGTATTGCTTCAGGAGCTGCATATGTCAAGTGCTAGTTCACAGAAGGAGCACTTAAAAGCTGCATGTTCTGACCTTGAAAGGATTCGTAGAATCAAAAAAGAGGCTGAATTTCTTGAGGTTTCATTTAGAACGAAAGCAGCTTTCCTACAGCAGGTATCTTTCTGCAGTTCATTTCAAAAAGAAGAAAGTTTTACCAAGTTTTTGCCATCTCAGAATTGTCCTGCTCAGTCCTGACATTTTCATAAAATTGCACCGTATTTTTTGTATTCAACCATTGCATATCTTATTCTGGTCCTTGGAGTGTAACTGCGCTAGATGATTTATTAACTATTCTTTTTTGAATTTTTTCTTATTTGGGGAGGGTGGGGTTACTCTTATTTTCATTTTTTTGGCCTTTTAATGGACATGGGGCTGGGGAGGAGGGGGGGGGGGGTCTATGTTGCTCGGACTCTTCAAAAATGTCAACGGGTGCGTGTCTAATTCTCCAAAAGTAGTGTATTTGAAGAACTCGACACGGGTGCGGCATCGAAAGTGAAGAGTCCGAGCAACTTAGGGGGGGGGGGGGGGGGGCACTTG
>NW_006238947.1:1149068-1159011 GCF_000226075.1 Solanum tuberosum
GGGGTTACAACTGGTTATTTGTTGTTGCTGGGAAAGAAAGAGATGGGGACTTCAACTGAATAAAATAAAATTCTTCTGTTGATTTATGTGGGTTTCTTTGGCAGAATACATAGACAACTCTGTAAACTTGCCAAAACTTATTAAGATACAAAGGCATAAATGGAGTGATGATAGGCTGCTAACTTAAAAAGGTCAACATCATTACTTACAAATTAGCTTTGATCCCCCTTAGCTTGGCATGGCATGTTTCCTTGGTGAAACTTGACATTATATCAGTAACACCAGAAAATAAGAGGGCATACAAATGAGTAGGTGCCTACAAAAGGGGATCACTTTGTCACCAGATTGTCTTTCCGACTTAACACGTTATGTTAATATATGAAGTTAGATCTTTGGAAAGCTTTTTTTAGTTTCTGTACTTCCAACAAATAAGCCAAAGCTTAGCGTAGCAATGCTGCTTCTATTTCAAGTACTCGTTGAATTTAAAAAGTTCCAAGCTTGTTATCTTGACCAATAAAGAAATTCGTCACTGCATAATGGGGAAAAGAAAACCAAATTTATCCCTTGCTGAGCACAAAATGGTGAGTTCTTTCCATGGAAAATGCATATAATCATCTTCAGGTTGCTCGTCTTGCATGCATAAGGCAATTAAGCGAACTGTTGCATCTTTTAGAGTCTTTAGGACAAATTATGTGCTGTAGTGAACAAAACTCTGCACTCTTAATTAAAAAAATCCGAAATACTCTGAAGTGGATGCATGTATGAACTAGGAGGAAGATGCTACTATGTCTACATCATCAAGTAGTGACGAGCAACAGTTCTCTAAACGCAAGGACAACAAGGATGGTCAAAATAGGAGTGGGAACAACAGGTATTCCCACCTCTTTTTCTTATTTTGGGCTGTGAAGATAAAGGCCAAGCATGCCCCTTAGTACCAATATTATGCGTTGTTATTATGCTAATTCCCCCCGACACACATAATTTTATTATTGTGGATTCTTGTGCTAGGATACAGGGATTATGGAGCTTTGTAGGACGTCAACCTAGCAAATCAGTAGACCAGGCATCATCGACACCTAATGATATCGTATACCTTTAAACTGTCTTTTACCATTGTATATTTTAGACTTCTTTTTTAAGTTTGGCATCTATGTTTGCAAATCCTTGTTTTCAGTAATATTTCTGATCTCAAATTCGTTAGGTTCTTTGATTGGGATGTCGTTGATTAATTTAAGATCAAAGCCTTTTGGGTCTCAAACTATTGGGAGTTTGATAATACTTTACTACGTAATATGCTTAACAGGGGCTAACGTTGCTCCATTTCTCTCCTCTTAGTTTTTCCTTCTAGGTTGCAAATGATCTCCTCTATGCATCCTATTGTACGTTCAGAAGCTGTTGAATAGTTTGTATGATTTAGGTTTCCCAGTGTTTTTGGTAAATCAAAAACTGTTGAATAGATTATGGTATGGTTTTCCAGGCATTTCCAGGGTTTTATCCTTTAAAAGACTATTGTAGAGCTTCTGACCAACATGTACCATCTAATTTGCAGTTATATGACATTGATATGTCCCTTGAATCCAACTATAACTGCTTTTCCCTTATGGATAGATGAATGCAGTGCCATAGATTTTGAACACTGAACATGCTTCTCAATTATGTATGTGTTAGAGTGATGTTTTATGGCTCTCAATACTAATAAGTAGTGAAATGATGAATATCATTCTTTGATCTGCAAAAGGGATTGGATAGATTTGTTTTAATGATTTATTCATCTTTTGTGAAAGTAAAAGGACGTACCTGCTTCCTTCTTTCTCTTCTCTAATGTCTCTTGCACTGCCCGTTCTCTGCAAAAAGTGTTTCTTCTATGCATAAGTTATTCCTGTGGTTGTATGTGTGAGAGAGAGAGAACATAGTCCTTTCCTTTGCTGTCTGTAGAAGAACCAAATTTTGTGCTTATTCTTAAATATACCGTTTTCATCATCTTCATTAGTTTTACATCTTGAATTCATGATTTGGAGAGCGGGAGCATTTTGTCCTTCTCTTAGCTCTTTTATACTAGAACCAAACTTGAGGTTATTCTCAAGTAACACCATTCATCGATCTGCCTCTTTTACACTTTGATTTCATGCTATGGAGTGGTACCTCCTTTCCCCTCCACATGCAACTTTGAGATGGGTCAAAAACTATTAATTACTTCATATTGCTCTAACTTTCAGTCTGGATAAATAAATGGGCTTACTTTGAACTCGCAAATAATGCGAAGTCAAGGTATGACTCACATTATCAAAAAAAAGTTAAGTTATGACTCAAGGGTGTGACTTAGTGGTCAATAAAGTGGACGAAGTTTAAAAACCCAAGGGTTAAATATTAGCAGAGAGACAACTATGTTAGGTGATTTTTTCCTATCTGCGTAAGCTTTAGTGGACAGAGTTACCTGGTACGTTGGAGTTAGCGAGTACGGTGGAATGATCGAGGTGCAAGAAAGTTGTCTTGGACACCTCCTTTATTAAAAACAAATAATGCAAAGTTCAGATACATGCTCAAATGCTTGTTATCAACCATTAGTGATAGATTAGCTCGTTAGTCATGGCTAGTTCTCCTTTTGGTGATGTAAACTACCCATCGTGTTTCAGTACTTCAAGAAGCTGGAAATGCTTGCTTTTGGTTTTTGTTTGGTGAATGAGATGGGTGGGTTAGAACTTCAGTCTGTGTAAAAGATATTCCATATTGCTCAAACTATTGACTAGGCAAATATTTTCGCAATTCAAGACTTTAGCTTAATTTGTCGTTAGATTTTTCATTAGAGAAACTGAAGCATGGATCACTGGAAACCTGTGTAATTTTATGGAAAGCAAGTAATAACATGGTTCAGTGAAGAGTTGTCAAGCAAGGAGCAAATATCACTTTTTCTGATGATTCTGTTCACCTGAAATGTAAGCAGTGACATCTTGCTTTGTGTAACCCTTTTACTGCATACTGTCTCTTCTTGAGACTACTTGCACATTAATGAAATTGCCTCCGTGTCACTGTTGCACATGATTTCTCCTCCTTACGCTGGTCATTTGTTCAATTTCTTCTATAATTCAAATTTCTGTAAACTTGTTAAAGATGATTTTATCTTCCAAGTCACTGAGAATCATTCTTTAAGTGCAGGGTGATGATGAACCATCAGAGAGTACAGGCATTATGGATTCAAAGTCAAATGAAGTTCGAAGGTTTGAACTACTAAGGAGTGAGCTAATGGAACTGGAGAAGCGGGTTCAAAGAAGTGCTGATCAATATGAATATGAGGAGGTATTTTCTAACTGCTGTATAAGGCCTGTGTCGAGTATGTTGTAAGATGCACTGTCTTTTTATTTCGCTTTCTTTTTGTCTCTTTCAAGTTCCATATTGTGAAGTTTGTTAATGTTTATTGAGACTCTACTCTTCCAATTTCAGTATAAACTTTTTAGGCTGTACTGATTATAATGACAACTAACCGAATAATGATGATACATAAGTAGTCCTGTTAATTGACATATATCCGTCCACTCCATTCATCTTGTTGAACATGGATTATTTTGCTTGTGAAAGCAGTAAAATATATTCATTAAAAACTGATTTTTTGTTCTATAATCTTTATTTCTGTCTATTTGTAACTACTGTTGTGATAATACTTGAACAGTGGAAAAATTATGATCATCTTATTTTATGCTTAATAAGATTGTCAATATTGATTCCCATAAAATAAATGGACAAACTCTTATGTAAGAGGTTCAACTTCCAATTCTTTTCTAAGTCAAAGAAAACTTCCATGTTTAATGTGTATAAGACGTAGGTAGAGATTGATACTCTTATTTTATGTTCTATGTGGAGTTCTAATCTTATAGTTCTGTAATCATATTTTGTTAGAATCCCATAATTATCAATGACCCAACTTCATTTGTTTTGAGTTCATTTTCTATATATTTCCATTTTTTCCAGAGAGTGATGTTTCTGAGATACATGATCTGTTTATTATATCCCTGAAAATTTATTAGCTTGTTGTTGATGCACTCTACTCTAGGAGGAAAGTCAGAAGGCAGATCGCACTTCCAAACATTCTGCAGGAGCTGAAAGAACTCAATTGGTTCTTCAGAAGAAAAAAGAGAGTGTTATTGAGAAATCATTGGACAAACTGAAAGAAACTAGCACGGTATTATGCTCTTGATCTATTTTCTTCTGTTTTATGTATTGCATCATATGTCAACTGAATAGAGTCATAGTGTGATTTTTTCCTTTGCTTTGTAACTTCATTTTCGTGGGTTTACCTTTGAGAAAATAACATGGGTATGGGGATAGACATGTGGCCCATTTAATTAGCTTTGAACTCCACTAATTGTCTAAGAAAGAGAACTTCGATCAATATGTATGGAATTGCATTCGGTTTGGGTTCCTCCATGGGCTTATTACTATTAGATAATTTTTTACTTTTTAATCGACTATTCTTGTTCTTATAGCTAGTGCTCGTTTTCTTCTTTCTTTTTATAGTACTTTGTGTGTTTTGATTATCTGCCTCCATTTGGTCCGGACCTTCCTGTTCTGGGTCTTTATTGTTGTACGTGGAGGGAGCAGAGTTCTTATAAGCATTCAAAGTAGAGTTTATAATTTAGAGTTTAGAGATTACACTACACATGTATTCCTGATTCCATGTCTTACTATTCTGTTGGAAACCATGACTCAGCATCTTATCTTCAGGAGCAGTTTGTAGTAAGAATTCATAGTTGTCTATTAAGACTCTCAGATAGAGTAATAAGGATTTTCCATGTCCAGGATGTTTTGCAAGGAACTCAGCTTCTCGCTATCGATGTTGCTGCAGCTCTAGGGCTACTTCGGAGGTCCATAGTAGGGGATGAGTTGACAGAAAAAGAGAAGCAAGCATTGCGGAGAACTTTTACTGACTTGGCATCAGTCGTACCTATTGGATTTCTTATGCTTCTCCCTGTAAGTAGTTCTATACTTCTATTCCATTGTTCTTTTTCAGGCAAAAAAGTTCAAGCTCCACAGAACTTGCTGATTAGACAGCGATAGTTCATATTCCAAAAAGATTGAAATTCTGCTTATTTTTATTTTCTGTTTCTTAAACAGTTTCATTGTCACGCATGTCCAAGATCTGTATTGAACTGAGGATATTAACTGTAATTGAAGACATGGACCTTTAACTGGCAATGAAACCCATTGATTATTCCCCGAGCGTCATGGTTTTTCAAGCTTGTATAATATATTACTAAGTGCAATGAAGCTATTAGTAACAATAAGTGCATAGTTGTTGATGCCCAATCAACTAGTTTGAAGGTCTTCCGCTGAGTTGCAATTAGAAAAATAGCCCATTTGAACAAAGCTCAAGCTCTCTCTCTCCTTCCACACCTGCTACGTGATTGCAGCATCTCTTTTACTCGTGTAGCTTGATTCAGTGCAAGCTGACATGGGATAATTTTTCTTGCAGGTTACAGCAGTTGGGCATGCTGCTATTTTGGCTGCAATTCAAAGATATATGCCATCTCTGGTGTGTAGTTGATCATGAATTTCCTGTCTATTTTAGTGAGCCTATCTGCTGTGTTAACGGTTGATTTCCTTTTTGGCAGATACCTTCTACGTATGGACCAGACAGATTAGACCTCCTAAGGCAGCTTAAGAAAGTCAAGGAAATGGAAACTGAGGTGAATCCAACTGAAAAGGCTGATGAATAGCCCAGGTTATAAAGCATACGAAAACAGCTAATCACATAGTGCTACTGCAAATTCATTTCAACTTGGTTCTATATCCATTCAACAGTAGATAGGCGTAAAGAAGTTCATTCCAAGAGTCTGGCACTCCCGGTAGGCACCAGTGGCTGCAGTCTTGTGGTGCACCAGCCAGGGTGCCAGGTTCACGATATTCTGAAGGGTGACCATCTTTCCTGAACTCACTTAGATATGTGATGTTTAGGAAGGTCATGTTTCTTCTTGTATTTTGCATTTTCTCAACTACCTCAGAAATGAATATATTGTTGGCTGGCTCTTTCTCCAGCTTGGTATAGTCTGTTTCTGGTGCTGTATTTGTGTGGCAATGGCCACCTTCATTCCAAGCTCCATCCCTGCAAATCAATTTAACCAAATTCAGTTCCACTAGCGTCAGTTAGTATACTGTATTTGTGTTGCAACTGATTAGTTCCTACAAAGTACTTACCTGTAGTGTACTGGTGAAACGCTGCGGAAGAAGATGTGACTCTTTTCAGGCTTGGTATTTTGAATCACCCACGACGCCCAAGTATTCAAGGATCTTTGAAAAGCTTCCACAACATTCATCGTCATGTTCACCGTTGTTCCTTCCTGGAAATGGATGCCCCTGCAATACATTTGTGTAATGTTAGTGATTGGTGAAGTTCTTCTGGTCAAAGAATCCAGAAATATTTGATTATTGCTAAAGCACTTGGGATTCATACATGTTAATAGTTTTGTCTTCATTCCACCAATGTCCAGCATTGAATATAATTACATCTGCATCAACCCACTTTGTGAAATACCAGTGCAGCTTATCAAGTCTGATCACTCCTCTCACTTCTTTCGATGCATTCGCGGGAGGACGATCAGCGACTACGAGGAAAGGTACTCTGTAATATTCAACAGTAAGGTTGTACTCTTGAAATTTCATAGAGAGATAACCTCTGTGTTTGGTTATGGGGTTTCCAAATTCTTCATATATGGTGGATTGGTTAGATACACCTTGTGCTAACATACATATCATAGATTCCCATTGGTTTCTTCCAATTGAATCTCCAGCAAACACTATTTGACCATTTCGACTACGTTCGAGGAAATCCTTTGCATTGAACCTGCAATAATAAAATGTTACTCACAAAGAACCGTAGTTTAAAATCCAAAATTTTCTAAACTCTAGTTCATGTCTATGCAAAGGATAATGTGTTTTTCTTAGAATTGACGTTTCGATCTAAAGAGATCAAGATATGACCAGACTCTACTTGTCATTCAAATACTTCAAGTAGATTACAAAATCTTCCTTGAGGCCCAAATCATATCACAAGACCCTCGTTGAGGTCTAAATCACCCGACCTTGGAAATATCGAAGAAAATTTAAAGAGAAAAATAAAGCGGCCTTTGAAATGAATTTTAAGGAGGTTCAAATCATCCTACATACCTTAGAAATATCAAAGAGAAGAATTAAGCACATCTGGAATCACAAAGAAAATGCAAAGTGAAGAATCAAGAGAGAAATAAAAAGAAAATTCAGAAAAAAGAATCATAATTGTGTCTACATTGTTTATTACTTCTTCTTTCTTCATATTTTGTTTGTAGTTACGGGTCAGAATTTAATTTCCATATATTAAAATTTATTGCAAACGTGATTCTCCGAATTAACTATATCCAAGTCAGACAAACGATTTGCCCAATATCATTGCCAAAGTTGCCTCTAGCAACCCAATTACTAATGTTCACACTCAAAACATTAGTAAACTGTAAAAATTAAGATCCATTTGGCAATGATCGTAATATGCACTCAGTGTGAAAAGGCATAACAAATGAAGGTGAATGTAATCATAAAGCTACAACTTTTTCACACCTCATGATTTCTAACAACATGAAAGCACTATATATCCATAAAAAAAAAAGAGCCACATACACTTGCTTTGTGAATTAGCCATTTGTTGCATTGACATAACTTCTAAGGTAGCTAAAAGTCCTTCTCAATTTGTTACCTTTTCAAATTCCACAACACTTTTAGTATATATGAAAGAAAAATAATATTGTAGTTTTATTTTGAGGGAAGGAGAGGAGTTCAAGAAATATATATTACAATACATGCATTGTCATTCTCATCATTAAATTATTATTATATTCATCTCTTGTTAACGAAACTAAGAATTTTTCAAAGGTTAACATTGCACAACTTGAAACTCAATCGAGTGGTCAATGAAGTACATTGTATGAGATTTTAAGTTCAATTCCGTTAGACAAAACACTAGGAGGTTTTTTCCATGTATTTTTTAGTCTTGATGGGTGGCCGTAGTGAAGCTAGAAATTTCATTAAGAGTGTTCAAAATTATGACAAAAGGTGTTCAACTGGTCACCCTTTACTATCTTGTGGAACTAGTCAAGGTATGACAAAGGGTGTTCAACTGGTCACCCTTTACTACATGTACGCCACTATCTTGTGGAACTAGTCAAGGTATGACAAAAGGTATTCAACTGATCACCCTTCACTGCATGTACGCCACTATCTTGTGGAACTAGTCAAGGTATGACAAAGGGTGTTCAACTGGTCACCCTTCACTACATGTACACCACTAACTTTGTGGAATTAGTCAAGGTGACGTTATGGTTATAACAAAGAAAACCATACAAGAAAGAAAGACAAAAAAATATGTATTTTTTAAAAATGAATATAATAAAGCATGGAACATATATGCAATAGTAATTAATTAACCTAAATATAAAATATTTTCAAACAAGCTTAATATTATTACCTTGGAAGTTGACAATGTTGAGGTTGCCATCGCCACTTCCGGTAATCCATATCCCGGCGACCACTTTTCCGGCACCGGAAACCGGGATCCAAGAAAGGACAATTCTCATCATATTGATCAACAATATAACTTTCATCCCAAATCCACTTTCCATAAGAGTAATCACAAGTAGAATTTTTGGAAAAAAAACCAATATTGTTAATTACAAGAGGGTCATGATAAAGTGGGCTTAGTAAATTGTAGAAAAGAATAGAAGAAAAGAATAAAAATAGAAAAAATAATACATGATACATATATTTCTTTACAAATTTGAACAAGAGATTATTATTCTTGTTGTTGTTTTCTTGTTGATGAGAAAGTGGTGGGAGATCCATGAGAAAAGGAGAATATATTAAAAAGGTATGTTTTGTTGCTATGTATATATAAAAGGAGGATGAGTGGTGATAGGGAAATTATTACTCTGATTTCAATTTATATGATGTAATTTGATTTGAGTATAAGTTTTGTGCCTAGTCCATATATAAAACTTCTTTACACGGTCAAGTAAACTTTCAAATTAAGATTTAGGAAAAGATATTAAAAACAATTAGAGTCCTAGTTATACTCTAATTAAATTTTTTAGGAGTATTGAGTAATATTATTTCCTTTTTTGGCGTAAATCAAATATGTCTCCCTTTAAATATCATTAGGGAGTTAATCAAAATTTTATGGTATGAAATAAGTTTGAGATGTTTGTGTGTCTTTCAATTATTTTCATTAAGGATAGAATTGAAATTTTAAAGTTAAATTGTTACTAATTATAAAAATGTGTCTTTATTCTTATACGGATTAAAAAGAAAAGTGAGTGTATAAATTGGAACAAAGAGTAATTTGTTTCGAATTTAATTCAATAACTAATATATGACATAATTATTAAGGAAGATTTCTTATTAAGACACTAATATATGACATAATTATTAAGAATATAATGTATTTTACCCTTAAGTACGATAGAACAAATATCTTTTTACCCCAAAATTTGGCTATCGTATATTATTATACTCATTATTATTTAATAAAGACACAAAAAGTAGTTTAAATAGATGGAAAATAGTAAAAAGATAACCTTGATTTATAACTTCGTCTAATCATGCCCTGCTTACACGGACCTAATCAATCTTAATTAGGAGACTAATTAGTGTTAATTAAACTATGAACATAATTTTTCCTTAGAAGGAGACTAATTGGAGGACGGTTATGGACCAAAACATATTCGAAGGGTGTTTTGGTTCAATTTAATTCTTATTTACAATGATGTGATAACTTATGAATAGGGGTGTTCACGGGTTGGTTTGGATCGGTTATTGGTCAAAACCAAAACCAAACCAACTTAATCGGTTTTAAAATTATCAAAACCAAACCAAACCAAATATAATATACATTTATCGGTTTGGTGATTATCGGTTTTGGTTTGGTTTGGTT
>NW_006238947.1:1159379-1178774 GCF_000226075.1 Solanum tuberosum
AAAATATGTATAAGATCTTTAAAATTGTTTATAAAAATAATATATTAAGTATGTATATTAATAAAATATATGTATATAATTCATCGGTTCGGTTCGGTTATTTCTTCGGGGTTTTTCGAATAAAACCATAACCAAACCAAATACTATCGGTTTTCAAAAATCTAAAACCAAACCAAACCAAACCCAAATAAAATCGGTTTTATTTTATCGGTTTGGTTTGGTTTTTCGGTTTGGATCGGTTTTTATCCAAACCGTGAACAACCCTACTTATGAAGCTGCGCATTTGTGAAAAAGGGAAAACGGTGATTTTAATCTCTGTATTATTGTATAATTTTAGTTTTAGTCCCTGTGTTATTTGACTAGGTACATTTAACCTTTAATTATTTGAAGTGTGCGGTTTTGATCCTTGAAGTTAACAAAAGTTAACTATTTAACAAAATGATTATTTTTAAATATATAAAATAAATTAATTTGAAGGGTTCGTGAATCTAAATACTTGAGGAATTATGTGTATAGAAAATTTTGAATTTAATAAAAATTAAATGTTAAATTTTTTTTAAGACGGAAAGTTCTTAGGACAACATTGATAGTCTTAACGAGCCTGTCCACCTACTAAATTCTTTCAAATGTAACTATATCTGACGTTGATTAGTAACCATTGAAAAAGAGAGGAAGAACGAGTTGCTAATGAATCAAAAACAGAGCAAATAGAGAAGCAAATGAGACATATTTATATATTTAAAATAATAATTCTAATGGTATATTTTTTAAAAATATAATTTTAATTTTTACATATATATTTCTTCAAGCATTTATAATCACCAACCCTTTATTTTATTTATTTTATATATTTTCAAATAATCATTTTGAAAACTTAATCTCAGCGGATATTTATGTTATTTAAGTTTAGTTATCGCATGTAGACATTTAAACTTGTCTACAAGCATACATTTCGTGAACTTAGTCGAGCTGGTGCAAGTTAAGGACGGAACCTAATAGGGCCAATGGGTTCATATGAACTTTGATCAGTGGAAAATTACACTCTTTATACATAATTAAAAATTTAAAATCATTTTTTGTGTAGACATTATAAACTTGTCCACAAGCATACATTTTGTGAACTTAGTCGAGCTGGTGCAAGTTAAGGACGAAGCCAAATAGGGCCAATGGGTTTATATGAACTTTGATCAGTGGAAAATTACACTCTTTATATATAATTAAAAATTTAAAATCATTTTTTGTGTAATCCCTTCAACTTCTTTATATGTTTATCGGAAAAGGGTCAAAATTGTCCCTAAACTATGTGAAATAGACCACTTATACCCTCCATTACATTTTGGGATCAAAAATCCCCCCGCTGTTATCCTAGGAGACCACAAATACCCTCAAGAGTTAACACCCCAAATTATTAGTGATGTGGCAAACCACATGGAACTAATCCCTCCACCTAAGCATTGCTAACTAAGATTCACTACAAAAGAATTTGGCCTTTAGTGGCGACAAAGTTGCCACAAAATCCCAAAATATTGTCACTAAAGGTTATTAGTGATTTTTAGTGGCGACTAAGGCTCCAATAACCATTCGCTAGTAAAATCTATTTTTTCAACCAAAAAATTATGATAATTAATTTTCGATTGCAACCTAATTTTCTAAAATAAATAACTTTGCAATATCAATATTAAAAATATCCAATATTATTACGAAAATCATCAAAATTACTACTCGATTCAAATCTCCTACTATATAATGCATCATTGTACATTTTATACATTTACATATGACATAAAAATAAACATACAGTGTCTTAAAACTCCTACTTAATCGATATCATTTTGGTTTTTTAAAAACAATGAAGAAAAAAACACAAAATTAGAATTTAATGTTAAAAACTTTTAGTGACGATTTCTGGGCTTTTGTGGCGACTATTGTCGCCGCTAAAAGTCAAATTCTTTTGTAGTGAATCTTAGTTGGCAATGCTTAGGTGGAGGGATTAGTCCCATGTGGCTTGCCACATCACTAATAATTTGGGGTGTTAAATCTTGAGGGTATTTGTGGTGTCCTAGGATAATGGCGGGGTATTTTTGATCCCAAAATGTAATGGAGCGTATAAATGATCTATTTCACATAGTTTAGGGGAAATTTTGACCCTTTTCCGTATGTTTATTCTTTCATATTTGAACTTCATAGTAAAAATCTTAGTTCCACCACTGGTATTACGAATAATGTTAGCGTGGCGGAGCCATCGGGTTTCGGCCCGAATTTTTAGTATTGTGAACAAGTTATTCCGTGATTAGAATTCCATTAAATTCAAATTCTGCTCCCGCCTGGTCTGTTGTTCACTTTCTGTTTTCCAAGAAAAAATTGGAGTTGCAGATTGCGTAAGGTGTTTGATAAATTGCCCGAGAGAGAAACTCAAACCATAACTGAGCTTGATTTTGACAACTTTTTCATATGCATGTACGTGCAATTTCAGGCATGGAAGAAAATGTTGATCGGAAGTGCGTGCGTTTCTGCTTTTTCGATCATTCAGTTTCATCTATCGATCGAGAAAACTGTGGTAGTAAGCTTCCTGAATTGTATTTCTAGGTTAATAGTAATGTTTTTCATTAATTGTGAATCCTCATATTGTGTTTGCGTTAGCAACCTAATACTATAAAGTAACCGTTGATTATGATTTTTTCGTCAGGCTTCTCATACTGCTGTTTTAAGTGGGAATTCAGTAGAGGCAAAGCTATGATTGCAACTTAATGGGTTCTGAATTTAATATTTGTGTATATTTGAGGCTGAATCCGCATGTGGACTATTAGTTCTGCTTCTGGTGGGAAGGACCTTTTCTATGTGGTGTTGATATGGTCACTGATTAGCTTTTGCATTGCTAAAACAAGGTATGGAGTGTTTAGCTTTTGTATTGCTAGTCGATCGACTGATATATTAGATATACTGTAACTGATACTGCATCTGTAGTAGTTATTTTTATTAGTTGGAACTTGGAAGAACTTCTCATTCTTTAGTTGTATATATTGTTTCATGAGCATATTGTTATATGAAATGCATCAACTGACCTACTCGAGAAGATTATTAGATATTACGAATGGAGCGTCTTAACTGTTAAGATACGGTTATTTGGATGAAAATGCTAATTAGCTCATAACTATGTTTTTAGAGGAATTGAGATGATGATAGCATATAAAGAATCAGTTTCCAAATGAAAGGTGTAAGTGTTTCCATAATAGAATTCTAGATTGAATGTTATGACTTCATGAGCTTTTTGTTAAAGAATTGGATTTCTATTAGTTCAAAATGAGTTGGATTGCCAAAGATTAGCTCGTTAGTCATGCTATGTTTGAACTCTTCTTATCTTCTCTTATTTTGATAAAATTCATATGACTGCCTTTGACTGAATCCTTCTTGTTGTATTGTTTGTGGGATGTAAAGCAAAAGAACATGTTCATACCATCAGATGTTGAAAGGGTGTTATGAACTTGCCTGGGTAATTTATAACTTTGGATGTCATTTGGATCTCAATATTCTTTATTTGTAAACCAGATCCGAATATTAAAAAGTCTGCTTCTCAGTTACATACTTCAAGTCAGCCTTACTACTGCTAAGGCCTAATGTATAGAATAACTGTATTAAATGTACTACCAAGGACTCTTGAGGAATTATTGATTCAAAACATTCTATCGCTACACCCATTTTCAAGTATCTCAAATAGCACACTAGCTGTAAGATGAAGAGGTGTCTAATACGGCCACTCATCCGCTGAGCTGGGCGAAAGAATCAAGTGAAGAGTCTTTACTCTAAAGAAAAAGCCTTTTCCTATTCTAGAAATCCTGCAAACTATTAATTGAAGTGCTTACCAGTCACCGCTACAATTGGCAGAAAGTAATTGGCACTGCATCTATATCAATGAATATTTAGCTTTTCTTTAGTCCTCTTTTTTAGCACTGGCTTACTCACAGGAAGCTGGCTTAGCAGAAAGGTGGACTTTGTGTGTAACCTTAACAGAGAAAAAGAAAATGAACTTTGTCATATGCTTTAATTCAAGATTGTGTTCTTAAATACTTGTGCATTATGTACACTTCACATGTACAAGTGTCTTGGTTTAGATACTCCTTATTATCGTATATAAATCTACTTGCACCTTCTGTTTTATACTGTATAGTGTATACTCTATAACCAGGAAGGACTTTTGTTGGATTTGCATTTGATAATGTGTTATCATCTTTCTTTTCAAGAAAAAAAAAGAAGAAAAAATTATGTCTTACATTGATGCAGAAGAACCTGAGTGTTATGACCTGTACTTGAATACAAATGGTGAGATTTCCTTCTGCTTTTATCTGCCTCTATTTTCCACCAGATGATTTTCGAATGTGCAGCTCCACCAAGCAAATTGGACAGGAAATGGATGAAGAGTTGCAAGAAGTGAAGAAATCACTCATTTTTCCAAGGTTAGTTATTTGATTGATTTAGGACAAATTATTTGACTTTAACACAATTTTAGTTGTGAAGACTACAAATATTCCCAATTTTTAGGGGAACAAAATTATAGAGGAATGTTGTACTGAAGAATCCAATTTCAGTTTAAATTATCTATGTGAATGACATTAAGGTATATACTTTGAGCTTGAATGGTTATGGCATCATGTCAATGACATAAAATTTAACACTTCATTTCTGAAAGAAAAATGGCAAAAGAAACCTTTCCAAACAATAGTAAGTAACAACAACAACGTACCCAGTGTGGTCCCACAAGTGGGATTTGGGGAGGTTAAAGTGTACGCGGACCTTACCTCTACCTTGTCAGTTAGAGAGGAGGTTGTTTCTGAAAGACCCTCAACTCAAAGAAAGCAAAGACACAACATATGAAGACATAAGCAACAACTAGAAGTAAGAAAACACGAGCATACGAGACAACAAGTAGTAATAGAAAAATAATAAAATATCAAAAATAATTCTAATACCACTAGCTAGAGAAACCAGGTGCAAAACTATCTACTACTAGCCTTCTACCCCAGTCCTCGACCTCCACGCCTTCCTATCAAGGGTCATGTCCTAGGTAAGCTTAAGGCTTGTCATATCCTTTCGGATTACCTCTCCCCAATACTTCTTCGGCCTACCCCTACCTCTCCTCAGTCCCTCTATCGTCAACCTCTCACACCTCCTCACTGGGACGTCCATGCATCTCCTCTTGACATGCCCAAACCATCTCATTCTAGACTTCCGCATCTTGTCCATGGCCACTTCCACCTTGGCATGAATATCTTCATTTCTGATTATATCTCTCCTAGTAAGCCCACACATCCATTTTAGCATCCTCATTTTTGCAACTTTTATCTTTTGAACATGAGAGTTCTTAACTAGCTAACACTCTGCCCCATACGACAAAGTTTGTCTAATTATTGCTCTATAGAACTTACCATTAAATCTTAGTGACACCTTTTTATCACATAAGACACCAGTGGCTAGACTCTATTTTAACAACCCCGCACCAGTGCGATGTGTAACATCCTTGTCAATCTCTCAGTTTCCTCGAATAATAGCTCCCCAGGTACTCGAAACTCCCTTTCTTGGAGATGACTTGAGAATCCAACCTTACTTCCATATCTGCTACACGAGGCACATAACTGAACTTGCACTTCACGTACTCTGTCTTAGTCCTGCTCAATCTGAAACCTTTCGACTCTAGGATCTATCTCCACACCTCAAGTTTGTCGTTAACTTCGATATGCATCTCCTCAATCAGTACAATGTCATCAACAAATTACATGCATCAAGGACCTCCCTTGAATGTGTCGCGTCCGAAAATCCATAGCCAAAGCTAATAAAAACAGGCTAAGAGTCGACCCCTGATGCAACCCCATTATCGTTGGAAAGTGACCCGTGTCTCCTCTCCCTCTCCTCACCCGGGTCTTAGCTCCATTATACATGTCCTTAATAGTCCTAATGTACATGATTGGAACACTTTTGCTCTCCAAACATCTCCATAGAACTTCTCTCGGAACTGTCGTATGATTTTTCAAGGTCAATAAACACCATATGCAAGTCTCTATTACTTTCCGTATACTGCTCCACCAATCTTCTTCTGTAATCGCCCCGTCATGAAACCAAATTGGTTCTCGTTAATTGAAACCCTCCTCCTTACCCTCATCTCCACGGCTCCACCAGCCTCTCCCAATCTTTCATAGCATGGCAATATCATAGTGTCATTCATAATTTGTAGACGATTGCACAAGTCTGACCAACAATCCAAATTTTCCAATCCCTCTTAAATATGTCCTAAGAAATGAGTTGGAAACTCATAATGCTGATTTTAAAAATAGTAGTAAATAAATGTCACAATTAATTACCAATTGTAATAGCAAAAAGGTAGCCCACGCATGAAGCATCCCTTCCAAGGATCATGCATCATCTAGGAAGCATCCAATTGTAATATAAATGTCGGAAGATTTCCTACTTTGAAATTACTGACACTTACTTGTCAAATAGATGTTAGCAAGTACTTATTTCGTAAATATAATTTCTTGTAGTGCAAACTTTCTTTTCTTGTGGAAAATTATGTAGGTGGCTAATGTCAAACGTTTTGTTTGCATCAAACAGAACTGCTTTATACGTTAATATTAAGACCCTTGCCTGCCCCTAACTATTGCATGTCTTGTTGCTGTCTCTTTTTTTGGCAAATATTTATGCCAAATGTACTAGGAGTATGTTAACTGCAATTAGTAATTTTCTGAAGCAAAATTTGTGTATGAAGCATATATAGGGAAAGAACTAATTATATAGTTCTGTTGTGTCATGGACTTCATACCATGTTGACATTTGTAGTAACTGGGAATATGAATGGTGGGATATGCTAGTTTGGTTCCAAATCTCTATAATCTACTAGCTAACGATTATGCCTTGAACAGCCTTAGTAACCTGGGTAGAAATACTGATCTGTCATTTATGTGATTTGCTACTCCGTGAAAGAGACAATGAAGACAGAATATTAGGTCTAGTTCAGACATTAAAAAACTGTTGAGACTAGAATTGCTTTCATGAATTTGATGGCTTAGTTAGAAGTATAGATGCACACACTACTGTTAGAGCAATGATAGTGAAAAAGGCAAAAGTCTCTCGTTTAAGATATAAAATACTAGAAGGATTCTGCATCACAAACAACAACATACCCAGTGAAATTCCACAAAGTGGGGTCTGGGGAGGGTAGAGTGTACGCATACCTTGCCCCTACCTCATGGAGGTAGAAAGACTGTTTTCGAGAGACACTCAACTCAAGTAAAACAAATCAAAGTAGTAATGAAAAGGAAAAAACGATAGTGAAGAAAACATGTCAGCTAATAGAAAAGCAGTGTAGAGCATACATGCAAGGAATAGTAAAATCAGCAAAATAGTGCGATCACTTAAATATCATAAACAGATGATAACAAATAACAAAAGAAAGAAACTGTATGAACTGTATTAGTGTCCCCCAGCATGGCCTTAAGTGTCCCTAATCCACCCTCTCAAAGCTTGCTTAACATTCTTCATTGAACCTCATGACTTTATTAGTGTCCCCCAGTGTGGCCTTATGTGGCCTTAATCCTCCCTATCGAGGCTTGCTTAACATTCTTCAATTTGTGATGAAAGATGATGAAGAAATCCCTGGTACATATGTCCTCCAATGCTTCCTCACTAAGTCAGGGAAAGTCTCATGCTTAGCCCAAAAATTCAAGAATTTAAAGGATCTTCTAAGTGGAGTATCATCCAAGCTACAAGATATTAGTTAAGGAGCATGATGTGGCTCCTTCTTGATCAAGTGTGTGACCTCCAAAATAGGTCCTTTAAATTCTTGAAAATGCATTCATCATTAAATCTTTTGAGTTTTGCACCTATTCTTTGTCTTCCCCGCTCCATGTCCAACAACTTCAGCTCCTTTAGGATTAGAATCCTTAGCTTCTGCCCGCAATTGAATTCCAGTAGGATTAGGATTAACCTTCCCCTTTCCAATTGAGGCATCAATTACCTCCACCAATGCTGTCAGTTTGCATCACTATCTTGGCTTTCCACTTCATCAACAAGTGCTGCAAATTGTTTCCCAGTTTGTGTAGGAACCATAATTCCTTTAGTAGGATGGGATTCGAACGCCCCATACATCTTGGACATCTGGAGCATGGACAATATAAGGCTGGGTCCCATCATCGGAAACAATGAATTGGGATTGCCCCAAAAGCTACCTCCTGAGGGGAGAACTGCCCAAGACCATATAACGAGACCAAGGTGCTTATTATCCCATTGATGTGGGACTCCAACAAGCCTTATTGTCATCCTTCGATGAATTTTGTTCTTGAGATCTATGGGCATTAAATTTCTTACTTCTAGCTTCTTGCCATCTCCATTTATCACTCACGTTCCTTACAACTTATCCACTCTTTAACACCTTGGGAGGAGCCTTCCCTTTGTCATTTGGTTCCACACTTTTCCCATTGTTCTCAACACTACTGTTGCCTTCATTATTTCCTTGCGTCTCCTCAATTAATTCAGGATGTAAGACTCGACAACCATATTATGCCCTTGTAATTTGCGTTCTTTACAATGCTTAGGCATATAATTATGCTTAACGTTATCTATTTCGTTCTTACCTCTCTAGTAGCGCCTCACCAAACCAATTTGAATTTGCACACTTTGGGAATTCACCAAGTAAATTCACTTCAACTTTTACCCTCGCATAACTTGGCCTTGTTTTGTTCTTTGTTGCCATTTCAACATGTAATGACTTCCCAACTGATGGAGCAAGTTAGCTAGGATTCCTTTACAAAAAAATTTAGGAGGCAAAAAAGTAAAAAGGAAATCCATGCAATAGCAATGGAAGTTTCTTCTTCCGAATCAAACCAAGGATCCCACTTATGAGGACACATTTGACAGAAACCATCCTTGGCTTTGAGATAGTAAGCACGCTTCGACAACACGTGGACATAATTTTAAAGCAACGTCAATCGAATAAGAACATGTCTATTGCAATTTGCACAAAAATCTTACAATTCACCTCACATTGCGTAGGAATGATCTTGCACAATTCTTGTATTTCCATCCATCCATAAGAGAATTTACCAAACAATAGCATATAATAAATTCTCTGGACTATACCTTCTCCAAAAATAATTACTATCACACGATCAACTTTATCCACAGACCAACGAGCCGTGGGTTCGCCGTGATGGTATACAATAGGTTTAAGGGGTATAGGTTGCATGGTGGGGGTTTTCCTGGGTGTTTTTAGGAGGGTAGCATAAGAGGGGTTCACGGGAGGTTAGGGGGGGTGAGTAACCTTATGTGGAGGCTTCCGCTGGCCATATTGTCTATGAAAAGCTCACAGAGAAAGTCGCCTCCAAATCATCTTGTTCGAGAGCTCTCAAGCACGGTCTGGGTGTAGAGTTTTTTTTTCAATTAATCCTAACAGACTTTCACTCCCGTGCAAGCTGACTCAGTTTGAAAAATAGAAGAACACAGTTACAATGAGTTCATTCTCCTATTTCATCTACTAAGACTGTTAGAAGTGACTTGTATAGAGGACTACAGCTGCTATATACTCTTTTAGTTCATCTGTAACAACTTTAAGTAGGGAGTGAGGCAGGACTTAAAGTTCAAAGCTGGGTTAACCTAGAGGACAGGCAACTGAATTTACATGAATTTTTTGTTGCTTCTCATTCTATGATTCATTTGTCTTCAGGTATGAACAATCGGGTAGCTTTTTGGTCAGTGAGTGCCTTAAGTCTTAAATATTAAAGTTATAGTGTGCTATTAAAAAACCTGCAAGAATTAAATGTATCCTGGATATAATACAACCCCGTGAGAGTTTACTAGAGACGCATGTAACCATATTCTGAATATCTATTTCTTCCAATCTGCCTTATAGCACATACTTGCTAATACAATATTATTATAAATTAGTTGGACTTCTTTTGTAGTCTCTTCAATGAGTAGTTAACTCCGATCGAATCTTTTCTAGTTTGAGTTCTGAACCTCTGACATCTCTTCTAGCCTAGCTGTGGATGCAAGAGGTGGAATGGAGACAGTAGACACTACGACCAGCATTACAGCGTGTTTACATGACAAGAGCGTCAACATATAAAGATGCACTTAAAGGTTTCATAGTGGGATATCAGGAAGGTATTCACATGGAGAAAAAACGAGGACGCTAAATTGCATAAGGACACTTATGCAGCCAAAGAACAATCTTGGCCTCCGAAGTAAAAGTTGTGAGTTCTCTTAACTACTCTATACGAACTTGACCTTTGGACTTCTGCATAATTACTGATGCTGTTGTGGTTTGCTTTCAGTATGTAGTGGGGAAATGGGGGAAGGAGATTACATCGCAAATGGTCAATGTTCAACTCATTGAGGCTCTTGTTTGTAAAAGTGATTTGGCTTGACATCAATTGAACCTCAACGTGTAAGGTCAGGATCAAATACATAAGCCTATCTAATGTGCGCCCTCACCAAATGCATGTGGGAAGGGAGTTGTCAATTGAGCTTTTTAGTTGCTTTTTGGAGTAATTGGTGGCTTGAAGTTAAATCTGTAGTTTGATTTCAAGTTTGGATGGAGGAGGCAGGACTAGACTGAAACAGGTCAGGTGAGCCAGGATTGGATGTAAGATAGTTGAAAATGACTTCCACCCAAATATTGCCTTCTATTTGGTACTTTATTCCCCATAGTATGTGCTGCAGATTCTAAAGCAAAAGCATATAATGATTTAGCCCTTGAATCTATCATCGAGGTGTCTTGCTCGGTGTCTAGAGCCTCCTCTGATAAAGTTCGTACATCTTTTGCCATCTTTATTTGACGTGCCATCAGCTTTCCATTAGGATAGTTTCAGCACTTGTAGTTCCGGACCCATATGTGACTGTGGGTGTTCTTATTAGGTATATGTTGGCGGGGTCATGGAATTTGTCTCTTGATTGAAATCTGTCAAGCACATGGGTTTTCATTTGAGCACATTGTAATAAGAATCTTCTACCATGTCCGATAAATTATAGTTCTATCATCATCGTGGATCCTACATAAAGACTGAATCAGGAATTATTCTATGTTTCTTTAGTGCATGTACTGTGATTTTGGCCTTATTCTCGACTGCTAGCTTCAATTATTATATGTGTGAAATAGCTACCAACCGGTTTGATTCGATTATCCTATCAAGAGTTGTCTAGGTACATTCTCTTGGTATTCATCTGATTGAAACAACGCAATTTGATCCATTTGCATGTAGAAAATGTAAAGAACATACTACAAAATGTAGAGCTTGAGGAAAACTAATGGAAGAAAATGGTCCATTCTGTTATTAGATGTTTTGTTACTGTGATGATTGACTATTGTTGCAAGAGGAGTCCATTCAATCTTGTGATAAGCCACCACCTCTATTTTGTATGTGTATCTAGTGACACTCTCCCACTTGCAGGAGCACTAAAATCTTGCTGTGAGTCCTTAGTAGAAGTCAATGGGGCATCCTTTTTTTTCTTGATTCTTAATGGTCCACTGTTGACACAAAAAAGTACTAGTACTAATACTCATCTAACTTTTCTTCTTTTGGTTGATTTATTCAACTAGGCATAGTGTTATATTCTTACCAATTCATTTGCAACTTGTGTTTTGGACATGTGGCCAGAATGAAAAGCCTGCAGCCTGTGCTATATGGAAAGTGATTGACATGCTTCCAAAGCCGTATTCATGTTTCATTTGCGGTGCCTTTGTCCTCATATTCTTCCAAAGTAAGTGCTTATTACTCCGCAAGAATTTCATAGAAAAATATGGACACATATCTCACGATTCAGCTACAGTATACACGTTTACCTAAAACGTAAATGTTCCTGTATTTTGGAGTAATTGCTTGCTGGATAATGCATGAATGAACTCGTATATCTTGATAAAACACTAAAAAAATGTGAAATATAGGACAGTTTCTATTGTCAAAATAGAAAATGACAACATTGGAATTATCAGCAGATAATTACTGGCCACCTTGCTACATCTTTTCTTTGAGTATACATTGAGGGATACAAAAAAAAATTGGTTCAACTCTAAAGCTGATTGTGAGAATTCTCCAAGACAATTTAAAAATATTAACTGCTTCCTTAGAAAGATGTAGTTGAAGATTTAGCGAATAAGAAAATGCTTAGAAACAACAAAGTTATGGTGCCAGTGTTATGACAAGTAGAGACTTCTAAGAATATTCAAATTCAAACTACAATTATACTCTTAAATAGCGCTCCATATCAGTTGGTTTGGTTTTGAAGACTATCGATTTAGAACTATTAAGATATCGATTATCTGGTTATTTGACTGATGTTGGTGACAAATGAAACTCACAATTCACACAGGTAAGATTGATGAGTCTTTTCATCAGATTTTCATATGAATCATGAAAACACAAAAAGTACAATGTACATATACATACTACTACTACTACTGTTGAACAAAAAGTATTATGCCATTGCATCAACATGTGAAAGAAAAGCAGTTAAAACTGTTAGTTGCCTTTCAAGAGTTGGCAAAGAAGATATTTTTTGTCCTCCTAAATGACTAATGGGTTGTGACAGACCTCCATCTTATCACCAATAACAAGACAAGTCCACCACCCACTACCATTACCATCACCACTTTGGTAAAAGAACCATCTTTCTTCTTCGTCTTACTATTACTATCCTTCAGTTTTGGTCAATTGTCATGATTAGGATGAAAGCCCCTCACAAAAATCTTCAGGCAGAATCTCCACAGTAACATATCCAGCGAAATCGCACAAGTGGGGTTCGTAAAGGATAGAATGTACATTGACCATATATATATTCCTCCATCTGCTCAGGCTATAATCTGATGGGCCCACAGACACCCTAAAGTCTCTTTCAAAGCTTCACCTCCAATATTTTCATTCTATCAATTCCCTCTGGACTTGGAATAGGTGTTAAAAGTTTTATGATATATACTACCTTTTTCTAGGGGGAGAAAGTTGCCAGAAAATCTGGGATTTTTACCCTTTTGGGATTTTCTTTTCCTATTTTTTCAAGAATATTTTTTAAAGAAAAAAATAAAAATAAATTCCAAGTGCCTGTAATAGACAATCCTGGTAGTCAAATCTACAGATCTTATCCCTGGTGATATCTCATCTGGTTGACATCTCTTGAGAAACTCATATCCTGTTACAACCATACAGTATAATTATTAGCAATCCCATCATTTATTTCATAGAGGTTTGAGCATTCAAAAACTATAGAAATAAAATAAAAAGAATTAGTAACAAAATAATATATACCAGCAGTGGACCATTTGGTTATTTGGTGGCTTAGTTACTAGTAATAAATTGCAAAGCCTCAATTTGAAGAATCAAGAATTAAGTACATGTTTAAAAGGGTTGAAAGCATCATTAAAAGGAGATTATATATTATAAATAAATTAAGCTTTTCTGTCTTTAACAGAAGCAAGACAGTGTTTCATGTTGATTCTAAACATACCACAACAAAAGAGACATTTCGTAATAATAAAAAATACTGCCATGGCATCCAAAGTCGTGAATTCTTTAGCAGTATATGTATAGAGTGTTGGCCATAAATACCTATATTTATTATTACCCTTAAATAAATATAATGACACTTATATTATTTCTGTGAAATCATTTATTTGTTGCAGTGAGAATGTCACTACTCTCCACTGATTTTTGGACCTCTAGTCAGAGCCCCTTTATTAGAAAATAGATAAAGGAGAATTTGACTTTAATAATGAATTGTCACTTTCTAAACTAAAAAAATAATGGAGATTATATTGAACTAGCCTAAGCATTATCTTTTGGAAACTTACTAGATGTAGTTTTATTTGTATAAACCTAATTTTGAATGTTAGGGTCCCAAAGTCTTCAAACCTAAAAAAGATATGGGGTGGGAAAGGAATAGTATTGAGATTCAATCAATCACAAAAAAAGTAATGTGTATTGTCACTATCCAAGCTTAAAATGGTCCATTGCAAAGTAGCTTAAGTCTTTGATGTGTTTGGTGTTATTTCAAGATATTCTTGAATGGCAAAGAGTTTGGTTTGGTGGTAAAGTAGTACTTGATTCTTGGTGGTGACTACCAAAGTTGACTATATAACATGTAGTATAGTTTATTATTATTATTATTATTAGACACAAAGGTTTTTCCACTGCGAATTAGTAAAAAAAATTGTGTTATAATGTATTTATCATGATTTTTTAAGTCATTTTTCACTAAACAAATTCACTGAAAAAATATATGATGGAACAAATTCTCACTAAAACAGTGAAATAATTTTTTCATTTGAAAATATTACTATTTTTTTTTGTTTTTTATTGTTTCAATCAAAATATCTAATGGAAAAGTTTTTGACCATTTTTTAGTGGAAAAATCAGTAGTAAATTAGTGTTTTTTTTTGGTAGTGATTCATCTTGACCCTCTAGTCTATTTCAACTACTAATAAAATAAAATAAATATCATTAGGTACATTGTAGTTTGCTGCCTTTCAAGTTTTTTTAAATTACAGCTATAGAAGTTTGGACCACATTACCCCTCCCCCCCTCCCCCAAATAAAATAAAAAAGAAGAAGAAAAAACCAAGTAGGTCACATGAAGTGGTTGACATGATAACATACTACTATATTATTAAAAGGCATGCCAGGCTTAGCCCCCAGGGTATTTTCATTTCACACGACTCAACAGGTGTAACAAAAGGAGAAAAAGAATTAAAAAAATCAAAAACTTTTGTTTGGAAACTAGAAAAAGGAAGGTAAATGTAAAGAAAGAAAAAACAAAAATTTACTCCAAAAAGTTTTATCATCATTTTTTTTTTAAAAAGGATAAAAAATATTTGATTTCTTCCAAAAAAGAACATTACTTGTTCAACTAGACTACTTACTATAAACATAAGATTTTTTTAATTTATTTTTTTGACCGACTTTTACCATGACTTTTATCTTGCTTTAACTAATCCACTTGTTAGGCACATACTAGTTTTAGAATTAAATATTACTACTGTATAGTATACTTATATCATAACTAGCTTACGGTAACTGTAGAGATTTTTGTATATGTTTGTCTCAGTAAATGAAACAGGAAAATCATAGTTGAAAAGTGAGACTAGTCACATCTTTAACAATTTTCTAAACTAAAAAGAGAAAAAGAAAACTTTACATTGATAAAATAATTTAAGAGTCATGTATGTACCTTGTGATTGTGATGGTTATTATTATAGGAAGAAGCAGCAGCTGAAACAGTAACATGAGGCTTTGAATACTGAAATTGGTATTGATAATAGTGTTGGCTAGCTTGATCCTGACTCCGACCATGATCCTGGTTGTGGCTCGATGTAGAAGAGCCACCACCATCTGGAGTCGGGGGTGGCTCCGACCACGATGAATCATCGGCCTCACATTCCAAGTTAACCCCAAACAACCTCACGTGTCTTCTTGTGTTATTGTTCACACTTGTTGTTTGGTTCGGCATTGCTCCTCCCCCTATATTTATGTCACAAACAAATGGGAAAAGGTAAGTGATTGAATGGTTTTGATATCGTGATCCATTGAGATTCAGCTCTTTGTAGCTCCGCCTAAACATATGGCATTTGCAAGAATCTCTAAATAAGATATACAAAACATAAAACAACAGTACTTTTTTTTTTGTTTATATATGCAGATAGGTAGCCACTTGCTATATTATAATACAATAGTTAAATAATATCATCATCTTTGTTAGAAACCTACAAAACAAACTTTCTGCAATGTGACAAAATATACAACTCTTTGCAACATGTATGGCCACCAAGATAGGTATAATTGAACATTTCTTTTCACATTAAAAATAAATTATTATTTTTTTGCATTCTTTTTTTTTTTTGGGGGGGGGGCTACTATGCATATGCCATTTATAACAAAAATAATAACATCAATTCTAAAATTAATTATCTCCAATGTATTTGGAAAGTGTACTGATTTTCACAAAACTCCAATTTGTCAGTGTGAAAGACAGTAAAAGAGTAGAAATTAAGTGACTTATATATAGCTCAAAATTACAAATTGTACATGGATAATGTAGTCAAGGATTCCATCGACGAAAAATTATAATATTTATATATGATTAAAATTATTTTTTTAATGGAATGTAATGTACATATGAAGAAAATGATACCTGCATGAAGACAGTCAGGTTGGTATAGAAGACCTGCACCTGCGCTTGGATAAGGATGCCCACCGTAGTATACGTGGGCCCACCCACCTCCACCTCCACCACCACCCATATTTCGAGTCACCGCCGCTGCTGCAGTGTTATGAACTGCAGCAGGAGTGGAGATGGAGGTGGAGGCGGAGACAGTATTTCTCCGCCTCCACCCTATAAATAACCGGTCAGATTCTGACCGGTGTCGGTCAAACAAAACAATATCACCAGCATCAAGACGTTTTTCCTTGACAAAACGGCTCCAACCTTTAGTCAATACATAGCTCTGGCTACTATTCCAATAAGAATATCGAAATCTCCATGATTTTCCTGACTCATCTTCGAAACTCAGTAATAATCCCTTTTCAGTACCGCCATCGTTATTATTAGTATTATTATTATTATTACCGCTGAGAGGAAAATACTTCTCAGCGTGCTGTTTAGGGATTACTAACCTGTTAAGCTTTCCAACATCACTTGGAGTTAATGGTTTCTCAAACAAATGATCTCTTGGAATTTCTTCCAATTTGTCTTCACTTTGTCCTAGCTCATCATCATGTTCATTATGAGTATTGTTGCTCATGTTGTTGTTAAGGTTAAACTCAAACATATTTGGGATTGAAGATTGTTGTTTTTTGGTCCACCAAAATGTTATGAAGAAATATGGTTTATGGACATTTCTAAGAACAAAAAAGGGAGATATATAAAAGTAGATTTTTATTTTATTTTATTTTATTTGCAAAAACGATGTAGGAAAAGGTGGGTATTTAAGGGGGGTTGGGGTAGATAGAGATGTAAGTACGAGAGTACTTTACTTTAAGGTATTTTGCGTGATAAGAAGAAGAAAAATCAATCATTATATTCAGTGCAATTTACTAGGCAGCTACCCAGTACTCATACATCACATACCTTGTCTCTTTATGAAGTTTAGTAAGTACTTAAACTTAGCATTATGTATTTGATTAAATTTGTGCTATTAATATTCATTTCTTATTAGTGAATAGTGACCATCTTCAAAATACACATACGTATTCTTTTCCTTTATTTTTTGTTGGGTCCAGTTTCAACTTCGCACTTTTTTTAAAAAAAATATAATATTATTTTTATTCTATGTGAAGTAATTTAATTTGATACGAAATGTAAAATATATATTTTAAAAAAATTGTGATCTAAAATAAATTATAAAGTTTGTGTGGTTATAAATCAATAAGGGCAAAATGAATATTTTAAAGTTAAATTGTTACTAAATATAAAAATATGTCATTCTTTTTTAAATTCACTAAAAATGAAAGTGAGTCATATATATTTTAATAGAGGGGGTAAATTTAAATGAGTATTTTATAATTAGTTTTCAGATTGTTTTAAAATTGCTCTTTTTATAATTATTTTGATATGAATAACTTGAGTCAATGGTCTTTTGAAAATGACATTTTTATATTCATAAGGTAGTGTAATGTTTATGTACATTCTACTATTTTTATATTATAAAATTATTCTGAATATTATTGTTATAGGTGTCTAAAACTAGATTTAAGTAACCAGCTCAAAATGTTGCTGGTTTATAAACTCTCTTTTTTGTAGAAATTACTTTTTCATGTGGATCCCATTGAAATGATTCAAATATTTTTTTCCTATGTAATTATGTACTAGCATATGTAAGACTCACGGGATTATTGACCTTTTTTTTTTAATCTTGTGGGAGAAAAATGGTATACAGTGTAGTATAATATAATGAGTGAAGGAAGCAAAATATATAAAAGATAAATTGATATTTGGTGGCACTGAAATTGGCAGAAGATGTATCTTCATATGAATCTGGGGGATAAGAAAAGGATTCTTTTTCTTATAGATATCATCATTTATTGCCATAGCCGACGAAGTTAGAATTTTAAATTTTACAATAATGATTTCAAATTTTACTATATTTGTACGTATTTAGTAAATTTTTTAATAAAATTATACCTTTAAGAAAAAATTATCGAATTCGATCAAGTTTATATTTGAATTCTAGCTCCGCCCCTGAATAGATGAATATAATTCTATGAAATACAGGCCATGTTACTATGTTTGCTGGCTGGCTAAGGCCTTTGTGCTTAAACCAAACAAACAGATCATGAAGTGAGTAAGGCCCACCCAGCTGACACTGTACCACTTCTCCACTATAGATATAGACTCTAGGGGTGGGTTGGGTGGGTGGACAAACATGCTAAGTTTTTATAATTTTATCTAAATATTATTTTGTCTATTTTATATGACTCGATTTTTTCTATGTTTATTTTTATTTATATAATTCATTTCTATATTTAGTAATAATATGTTAACATGAAAATGTCTGCTTTACTCTTGATGAAATAATTTATAAGCACACAAGTATCTATGTCTTATTTTATATTATAATTTTTTTTATTTAAAAAACTTTAAATTTTGTATCAAGTAAAACGCTATCACATAAATTGAGATAGGATAAGTATATTTTGAAATAAATTCAATTGTCATTGAAATTGTGATTTGCATATGATGTGAATATAAATATCCGGTGGACTAAATTATTATTATTATTATTATTATAATGCATTAAAAAAATTATTATGTAAGTTAAAATGCATTAAAAAATTAGACTCCAAAATTTTGTTTTAAATTTTAAAAATATAAATTATGACCCACCACCTTAATTTGAGCCTGACGCTTGTACGGTTAGGTTTTTGCACCTGATGCATCGCATAGTAAGTATCTTCGTAATAATAATAACCTAGGACCACCTAAAAATAATTGTCATACCAACAAATAACAATTTGTGAAACCATTTAATATCCACTGCTATAAAATGTTGTAGCTAGTTTTTAAAAATAGTACTCTATTTTTTAGCGTTGTATTCAGGTCTGTTTTTGTATATTTTGATTATTTTTTTAAAATATCTGCCATTTTTTACTAGTAATGGATATCAGATAAATTTATTGAGTAAGGTTAGGACAGAATAAATCATTGTGTATGTTTGATTAGTTTGGTTCCATTTAATCGTTAATTATGTGATTTGAGTAGGTTATTATATATATATACACACTCACTCTTATATTCTTGTTTTTCTTTTGGAGTAAATGCAAAATTGAAAAATAAGCGTGCTAATATTTGGTCCCCGTTGTTTATTTCAACACGCTAATCGCCCACACGTTTTCCTTTTTTTTTTTTTGGGGGGGGGGGGGGGGGGGGGGGG
>NW_006238947.1:1179206-1254119 GCF_000226075.1 Solanum tuberosum
GGGGTGGTGGGGATGAGGGTGAGGGGTTAAGTCTAAGACACTTTTACATGAGGAATTTGAAATACTACTAATTTGAGAGTTACGTGTAGTTAGGGGTGGTTCAAATCGAATCGAGATTAATAATAAATACATAATTTTGATTTAGTGATTTCAGTTAGAGTTTAGTTTTATACTTATATTTCTGTATGTCATGAACTTTCAGTTATTCTTCAAGAATGATCAATAGTCGATAAATTAATAATTAATATATTAAACTGATAAACTTCAAAATCAAACCGAATTGATTGATGCAGTCTCGTAGTAGCTAAATAAGTCACGTGCATGACAGCAACATTATTGACGTTTGGCCATTCCTAGTTTAATTTTATGATGATGAGGATGAAGCTAAGAAGAAAACCAAAAAATAATAAATAAATAAATAAATGGTGAGATGTTATTAATTATGAAGATGATGAGATAAGATTTGTCCAATGAGAATAGAAAAGAGAAGGAAACCGCCTTTTTCTTCATTAGAATTCGTGTTTCAATTCTCTCCTCTCATTTTTCTCTAATTATTTGAATTTAGATTTGGACTTCTCTCTCCAATCTTTTAAAAAAAAATTATTATAATAATATTTAAATTAATTTATATGCAACTCAATTTATGTCATCGAATAAGTGTGTGTATATTTCTGTCAATAGGTATTTATAGACGAATAAAAGAATAAATATAGATTCCAAAGATACTTATATAGTACTTTTCTGTTTTAATGTATATGATACAGTTTAATTAAGAAAAAATTACAAGAATATGGTATTTAAGACTTTAATTTAATATATCATCTAAGAAAAAAAATTAAAAGTAAATTATAGATATTTGTGTGGACATAAATTATTTTATTAAGAGTGAAATTAGAATTTTAAAGCTAAATTGTTGTTAAATATAGAAATATGGAGTCTAATAAGAAAGATTTGTGAAATTTGTGGTTTTTAATAAGTTATAAATATTTTGTGGATATAATCAATTCATTAACATTTGGTTAGGAACAAGTTATCTTGAAATTAGTTATTTCAGAATAAATTATTTGACATAAGTTATTTCACTCTATATATAGAATAACTTATCTCATCACTAAGGTATAAATGGTGGGATAAATAATATCAGAACTGCCTAATAGCTAATACCTCCAATCAACTCCAATCAAATGCAGAAAAAAATAGTACTACATTTTAGAATTAGGATTTTAAGCCTAAATCATTATTAAATATAGATATATATTATTTTTTTTAGAAAATTGATTAAAAATAAATAAATCTTATAAACGGAGACGTCGATATTTTATGATTTTAGGGGAAAACTGAATGTAGACAATAAGTAAAGGATTTGGATACAGAGAATTCTGCAATGTTTTGACTCTCAAAGCACGTCGTCAATGGTCATCATTTAATATAAATATATACGTTAATCTTTTAATTAGAATAAAATAAAATATGTAGCAAGTGATCGAATCTATACATTTCATGTCCACTATTTGAAATGGTCTCCCCCTTTTTGTATGTTTGTGACAAGTTGGTGGCTAGACTCAAGCATTTATTACTATATATCTTCTCAAGTTGAAGTTAAAAAGAGATCATTATTTCTATAAGTATTAATGTTTTTAAATTTCGATTATACATAAATAGATATGTAAATTTGTTTAAGGTAATAAATAGATATATAATTTTGACATGACATAATACAAATTAGTTCGAGTATTATAGCTCATGAAATTGTTATGTAGGACGTATGCGTCTATTTGTTCAATTTTATACAAATTTTAGTTGTGCAAATTTAAATGTCTACTTATGCACAACTAAAATTAAAGGACATAGATATTTGGCTAGAGCCAAATTAAAGATACGTGCATGTATGTATTATGCATTTTGATAACCTTTCAGGTTAGATTAGTTATTTCTTTTGTCTCAATTTATGTAACTTATTTTTCTTTTTAGTCAGTCCAAGAAAGAATGACATATTTTTATATATAGTAATAACTGTTTAACTTGAAAATATCCATTTTATCCTTATTGAAATTCTTTTTTTCTTAAAATGCTCTCATGTTTTATCTTAACGCAAGTTTCATTTTAACCAACAAGGATTCTAGTGGAATAGTAAGTACTCTTTCATTCTTAATCAAAAGGTCTTGACTCTTGAGTTTGAGTCATCTTTTGGGTGCAAAGTCGCTTTTGTTAGGGAGCGTTTTACTCCCAATGTGGAACTATCCAGTGCGAATCCAAATTTAGTCAAGCTCTAATGTGAATATCGGACATCGAATTAAAAAAAAAAAAACAAGTTTCATTTTTCATTGATATTGTTGATGATGAGTACAAATCATCAAATTGAACACTTTCTTTTATCTCTTCAACAAAATTTAGGATACATACTTTACGTGTTTAAGACAAATCCCACCTCATTTTTCCAGGTTGATTCAGACACCCTTGAAAACGTACGTATGAGTAGTTGTTTAATAAGTAGATGTTGGGGAAAAAACACACATAAAATAAAATAAAAAATAAAAAAATATATATAATTGAGGTTGTTGGGAAGCTTTGTCTTTCAAATCTCAATAAAAAAAATCTTGTGTCATTTTATAAGATCAATCATTAACACATATCTCACATGCCCCTTCCAATCTCTTTAATTTTATTAAAAAGATAAAGTCAAAAATCACCTTCTATCTAACTTAATTTGGCTCCAATTCACGAGCAATATTATACATAAAATAAAATACTAACCATCTATATAAGTTCACACAATCATTTATCAGAGGAATATAATACATGGAGTGACATGAAAAGTAAAAAAATTAAATCACTTAATTTGTTTGGGATTGAAACGTAATAGTCGAGTCAGCATGGATTGGGTTGATTGATTGCCTAAAAATGATTCTTATTTCATCTGTCGAATTTGGATATACTCACGCTTTTATTTATTGTTTTCTGAAACCTCATGAATTATTTTTTTCTAGTTGCCTATCTTGTGTTTAATCAACCAACCTATTCATATCGAGGGACTTGACGATGATGTAGTCGTAATAATCCTCTAATGATAAAGTATGCTTTTTTAATATAATAACTAGTTAACAAACAACCACTGCCAACGTATGAGGTTTATCTTTTATTTTAGATTATATTATTAATTAAATGGGGTCGTTAAACATATGAAGGGTGTCTAATGGTGTCAATCTTGTATAAATCAAAACTAATGATACGTATGAAGAATATAATTAGTAATTAGTTTTTAAAAATATTTTCTCTATTTATGGTTAGTTAATTATATGTTCAATAATATATATAAACATTAAAGAATTAAGTACTTACCATCATGAGTTGATTAATACTTAATTAATTAATATAGTATGCTTGTGAAAGAACAAAAGTTTGAATAAATTGCTACTTAATCAAATGAAACTTTTTGAAACTCCAAAACTTTTTAAAAAAAAATTAAAAAAATCCTTACATGCATATTATATTGTTCATGTTTGGTCATGGAATACATTTCAAATTGTTAGGTGAGGACTCTACCATGTTGTTGAGAGGATTTTTATTTTAAAAAATGTTAGCTACATTATCCTAAATAAAATATTATTGTCCAAATGGGGTGGAACAAGATAATATCATGAGATATTTGGGTAAAGTGGTGACTACTTTGAAAAAGTGAGGTGATAACAAGAAATAATAAATTAAATACTTCCAAATCTGGACTTGTCCAATTTCCAAGTGAGAAAACCTATCTGGTGGGGTATACCAATTTGTCATTTCATCGTAAATTAGTATTAGCGAATTATTTTCTTGAAAATAATATATAATAAAAAATAAATTTTCACTCAAATAATTAAAAAGTTTTCTAATTTTTTCATATGAGCTACAATTCATAAATCTTTTTCTTTTTATATTTTCTCTGTCCAATTGTTTACTATTGACTTGGTGTAAGTATTAAGAAGTAGCCAATGATAGGAGTAATTTTACTAAATCACACTTATTAAATAGAACAACTTTCACATATAGCAAACACAAAAATTATATTTGTATGCTATAGCTATAGTTTGCATAATTGCGCTACATAGCAAACATAAATGTGTATACTTCGCTATACATATACAAAAGAAAGCAGTTGTATATAATATGTTCTGTTTCGATATACAAATATAAAAGATCAATTGTATAATCTATGTTTGTATAAAGCGAGAAAGAGAGAAAGGCAAAAGAGAACTAGGCAGGAGAATATTTGTATTGTATAATTATAAGTGTATAGGACGAAGATATATGTATTTGCATGTGTATATACAATTTTTCTCTCGCTTTATACAAAACAGAAACGCAATTTTATACATTTTAGGTTTGTATAAGCGAGAGAGGCGAGGGAGAGACTGGCAAGCGAGATCTGGGAAAGGGACGAAAATGTATGTAATATATACAATTTTCTCTCGCTTTATACAAACTACAAAACGCATTTTATACATTTGCGTTTGTATAAAAAACGAGAGAGGCGAGGGAGAGAACGAGAGTGGCGAGCGAGATTCACCAGGAGAGTGGCGAAATAGCAACAATTTGCTATGGGGTACAATTAAATCAAACTATATTTATAGCATTTGATTTGAATTAATAGTTTGCTATTATATACAATTTTCCCTATTAAATACAAGTCATATAAATATTGAAAAATCAATAGTAGTCAATAGCAAGAGTAAAATAGACATAAAATAATAAATTATTCATTGATTCTATAAATTGGACAAATATTATTGAACATTTCAAAATAATATAATGGATAAAACAAATAAATTTTTTTGCGTTATGTGTGACACTTAATTACTTACTGAACCCCCCATATAATATTTTTATCCTATAATCATAACAGCACAATAATAATAATATTATCAATAAAATGAAATAATAATAATGTCTTGGAGAATATAAAATGCAGCCAGGTATACGTGAAATAATAATGACCAAGTCTTTCTTTAGTGAGTTGGCATTATTATTAATTCATTAAAATAAATCAAATGCATCTTAAAATAAATTAAAAATATAATATTGGATTGTATTAGTGCAATGTAACATATATCTGCCTAAAGATTATATTAGACCAAGAACAATGAATCATAATCTAAACTGGTTGATACGCATCTTCCAATTTAATTAATCACTAATTATAGGGATTAAAATAAAAGAGTACTGTCGGGAATTATATTTAATTGAGCTAATATTTTATTATTATTTGATGTTGATAATTATTAATTTGGCATCTAATTAAGTAGGTCTACAATTATTTTTCTAAGTACTATGATTATATATTAATTAGCATGTGTTTCATCGAAGTTAGAATTAAACTTGAGTCAAACTGTTGCTCTTTGGGTCATAGAAAGCCATATAAATAAATAAATAATTAAAAGAAGGGTACGTTGGGATTAGAACCTATATATATTTCAAATATTAACGTCACTTATAAGTTAGTTCATAAAGCTATCAAGACATATAATACATAGTCATAGTTAGGTAAATTACAAATATTTTATCTTCTAATTTTAGCAATATCAGAAGAACTATATATAGCTATTATTGTTAAACATTAATCCAAAAAATACTACAGATCTAGTGCAGGGTGAAAAATAATACTCTTTTTTTTATGAAAACATTATTACAATTGACTATTCTGGCTAGGATCACTAATAATTTGGGTCAACAATAACAATAAACGTACAACTAATTTTGATATGATATGTGTAAATTCATAAAAAATTTGGTCAGGGTGTTCGGACTAATTTTCTCCCCTACCAGCAATAGGTATCACATAACTCTGTCCATCAAGACCAGTGGCGGAGTTAGGATTTTTAATAAGGGGGTTTAAAATCTAAAGAAGTAAACCACGAACTAATTGAAGGGGATTCGACATTTACGATATATACATAAAAAATAATGTTAACCATGTATAAATAGTAATATTTTCCGCCGAAGGGGGTTGGGGGATCGGATGAACCCCTAACTCTATGCTAGCTCCACCCCTGATCAAGACTACGACAGAAAGATTAATCATCTAGTAATTTTTTTTATCTCCGCTAAAATTTAAATTGAGACTTGAGAACTCTTAAGCACTTTATTAATCACGAGGCCATGCTCGGAATGCATTGCTACTTATTTCTTGTAATTTGGGTATCAAAGGTGGACCTTAAACTTAATTTTACAGTGACCATACAATCTGATCAATCATGAGGCTAAGCCGTTATCTTGGTATGGAGGAAGGGGGTGGGCGCATGGACGGAGCTAGTAGTCTACACGTGAATTTATCCAAATTCAATAGAATTTTCATAAACAACGTTTATATTATATATATATATATATATTAAATTTAGAATCAGTATCACTCAAAATTGTCAGTATAAAATTTAGAACCATAAAATCGAAATTTTAATTTCACCTCTGAGTGAGGGATCTATCTAAAAGATACCTAGCTATGTAAAAAATATCTTGGATAATGGATAATAAAAAAGTTTTAGACCAAGTGTAGTTACGTCTATATTTTTGGTTGGACTTGTTTTATTGATTGATAAGATATGATTTTGATGGACTACAAAGACTTGATGATCATCAACTATAATTGCATCTCAATCCTACCTAGTACATGTAATAAATTTTAAAGTGACAGAAAATAAATTATAATTATAAAAAATATGAATAAACAAGAATATTTTAAAGATAAATAATGCAGGTACAATTTTGTTCCTCCTTATTCTTCTCTTGTATTTCTCGAATGTAGAAGAATTTATGGAATTTTCTAGATGTCTCTTCAAGGAAATATATTACCCTTTATATAGGAATGAACTAGAGTTTATGATAGAATAACCTACAACACCTCAGTTCCTAACGGAAATAGAACTCCTTTTGTATAAGTCATGAAGGTTGTGTTTTTTTTCTTTCTTTTCACTCAATTCAAACATCAAACTTATCCATCGAACTAGGAATAGATAAAGTTTTTTATGTATTAGAACATTAGAAAAAAAAAGGAATTTTAGAAAATAAATTAATAAGAGAAAACTAATTAGTTATTTGGTGAAGGAAAACATAAAATTAAGTTAAAAGTATTTTCACAAAATTTGTGGATATTTCACTAATCTCATGTGGGTTGGAATTTTAGGTTGATAATGTGAAGATTTTTTTAGTTTCAAGCTGCCATATTTATAGACAAATTGAATTATCCGTTGTTTGTTTAATTTACTAATTAGTGGTAGATGATATAAAAAGTTCATACACTACAATAAATAACGAATTTAGTAATAATAAATAATAATATCATTGTCATTATTATATTATATCCAATGGTAATAATAATTATGAATATTTATAAATAATGTTTTATATAAATACTACCATTTTTTTTTCCTAAATGCATTAATATTAATTCAATTACCACTAAATATTGCTAAAAAAATGAAGCTATTATCCCTATATATCTTTCTTTTTTAATAGTGATATACTATAAAAGTTAATAGTCTATGAAATGATGCAAGTATTTTGTTCTAGAGCTCTCAATTAATTAATTAGGACCTACATACATACTGTCACAAATAAATAGCCCTTTAATTAATTAAAAAACATTCAGGACCACGCCTAACTATTTACAGCAACTCCATACCCTACATTTTATGAGATAGTAAAATTCGATTAAATATAGTAGCAGAGTCAGATTTTTCACTAAAAAGATAGAAGTAAACACACGAATTTGTCAAAGGAAGTTCAATGTCTACAAGATATACATATAAAATATTTTAATCATATATAAATTATGTAATTTTTCATTGAACCCTACCTAACGCTGTCCCTTTTTGTACACTATTGAATTACATACTTTAGCTAGTGATGTTACAATATAATGTCATACTATTTGAGTTTTTAGAAGAGTATAAATGTGAGAGATGGATGTTATCTTCTTACACAAATTAAATGTTGATATTGTTAGGTAAATATAGGCCATGCTCTATGGAAGTATCTATATATATTAAAAATTATTATAATATTAATTAATAAGTAATATATACACTTGTAAGGAGTAAATTGCACAATAATGTAGGGTATATAGGCACGTACAGCCAGTTAATAATATAGAGAAAATAGAATTTTGCTCTATTAATTTATATATACGTTTGTAGCACACAATGAACAAGTGATTTTTTGTAATACACATATATATACTCTTTTATTGTGTGTAATCATATATTTATGTTAGTAACCAAAAAAATATTAAATCACTAAAACAAATAAAGAATTCAGTGGTAATTATCAAGCGTAGTAGTATTATTGGTACTATATTATATTTAACGGCAATAATGAATATGAATATTTATAACGAACACTCTATATATATGTCACTGAAGACTTTATCGACTCTTGGTGAAATTAACATCAACTCAATTGCCACGAAAAGAAATATATATTGCCACTAAATGACTCTTGTTGTAGTGTATGAGAAGCAACCACGTACTACTCTTGTCATTATCCTTTGAGTTCTGTTATTATTTGTGATATTTTCTACAATTTGATTATCGTTGTATCTTTTAATGACTATCGACTATCGTTGTTGGATTTTACATGATTGTCTTCATTTCCGTTATTTTTTTCTCTATACTATTTTGGATTTTTTTTAAAGCCGATACTCTATCGAAAACAGTCTCTCTACGTCGAAACTACTGATAACATCTGCTTACACTCTATCGTAAGAAGCCACGTCTTCACTTTTTCTAGCTGTTAGGCCTGCTTCAGAAAATGGTCCCAATTTTTCCTTTTAGAAATCATATTATATTTTGCTATTATTAATATTTAATTGACAAAAAGCGTGCTGCATGGATCATAGAGTTGGAGGCCCACTTATCTGTGGGCCCACAAAAACACTCAGGCCCAATTAATTTCAGCTGCATTCTGCCACCGCCCATTTCTTTCTCCTTTTTTTCTCCCACTTCTTATACCAACATGTGTTAAATTTTTATTTATACGTCGTCAAAATATTTTTAAACTATGTGAAATTATATAAATATGTTCGTAGTTAATATTTTGATTTAAAAATACCTTTGTGATCAATAACTTGATCGAATAATACATGTATTATTACTTAATGAGTATAAAAATATCTTTATTTCAATAAATTGTCTTTCATTTCCTATTTAAATATGAGAAACCCCTTGTTTGGGCTAGTTTCATGTTGGAGGTCTCAAGTTCGAAATTCCTCAAGGAATCTGCCTTCTGGGTCGAGCTCGTCGCACCGGGCTTGCCTAGTGCGGATTACCTCTCCTGTGTGATTAGCCAGTTATTGCACAAGAGCGGGAGTTTTACCTTGTGCGCACCAAAAGGATAGTGACTGCGGATCCCCCTTATTATAAAACAAAATATCAGAAAAATGGTATTCATATCAATTTAATTAAGTGTCCAAACATTTTATAGAAGTTCCAATTGAATATAAAATGTATAGAATTTTGTAGCTAATTAATGTGTTGGAGCTAGGTAGATTAGATAAAATGGTAGAAATATAATGAGATGAGAGTTGTTGGAATATATATTTATCCTCAAGGTCCCATCATAAGTGTGGTCCTAATAAATTGATTACACTCCGACTGCAATTTCTAGAGAAATTTTATTCCCTCTCAGAGTTTTCAATCTTTTATTGTATTTCTATTAAAAAATAGAAATCTCAAAAGAAATAAAAGATTTGATGATTTAATCTATTCGGACATTATAGAACGTTTTTATTATGATCTCTTTATTTTGTCTCCATTTATAAATATAAAAAAACCCGACACAATAGATATTGATGATGATTTAGAGTTTTTTTCTTAGAGATATAGAAGAAACATGTATCACACGTATAAAATCTAAGAAAGTCTCATATGAGTTTCTACCATAACAGACATTCAAGAATGAGTACATGAAATTTTAATGAAGTTAAAAGAAATTGTATTGAAAAGTAATATATATGAAACTTTTGACACTTCAATTTGTGTCAAGGGTCATGAATAGATGTTTTTACCATCTTATGTGGAAATCGTTAATATACACAATATATAACTAGTTTAACAAAATCAATTAATTTAGACATGACATTACAGTGTACAAATACATATCCGCTCAAATATATCTTCTGGCCTACTTAAATACATTTCAATTTTCATGCAACTCGCTTATTTGATACCCGTGAATCGTGATCATAACCAAAAATGTGGTTGCACCAAACTTTTGTTATTTTCAAGTCCTGTCTTAATCCACTACTACTTGCATAGTTGGATGGCATATATATTAATGTCCCCTTTCCCTATATTGTTACTCCTATTTGATATAATCTCTACCTGCTGATAATCTTTTAAATCCCCAAAAAGGAATTATATAGCGAAGGAATATTCTCAAAAGAAAAATCTTCCTGATTATAAGTGAATTTATTATATTATTTTATTCAGGTATATATTAGTTATTTCACTTTTTATCCAACATAAAATAATACATAAATTTCCTCATAACTTACACATGTATTAGTTATGTGAATTTCTGAAATCTGAATTGTCAACCAAACATCTCATTAATTTTGTATATAAATAACTTATTTTTTATTTACCTATTAAATGTGATATAAGTTATACAAAAAATAATATACGAATAACTTTCACCTTATCCAGCTACCAAACAATCGACCCACCAAAATAGTGTTATTTTCTGAATAATAGTATTGTTAGGTCCGCAGGTGTCTTGTCCCAATAAATTATTTGTCTTTTTTATTTCTTGTTCTATAAATTATTTGTCAATTAAGGACATTTTTTAATTAATTGCATGATTCATGTGGGAAAAGTTAAATTACGTACTGTTACTTTTTCACTCCTGGACCTAAGTCCTACCTAATAATTAATGACACCAAACTTAGTAAATTTAGAAAATAAAATGGCATATGATATCATTTAATTATTACTCAAGTTGTAACATAATGGTTGTTACACGTTTTATTTGTATTGTATTGTTAGTTATATATCATGTTTGTTTTGATTATTATTTAAGTTTTATTATATCGTGTTATGTAAATTTATTGTTAGATAATGATAAAAAAAATTTATTTTATGTAACGATCAATTTGGTGTGACTATGTAAGAAACTCTAGGTGCACCAATATTAAGCAAAAAAAAACCCAGAGGTTCTAGTTGGGATAGAACTCAGGTCGCATGGGTGGATGTAGAGGTGTATCCAGGAGGGGGTCACCGCGTTCACGTGAACCCATGCTCCCCTCCTGAAATCATGTATAGTAGTGTTATATTTTTTTAAAAGTATTTAAATATAGATATGTGAACCAACAGTTGAAGTATCATAACGTGCGATTATGATTGGGTGCACCTCTCTAAGTGAGGTTATAAATTTGAATATTTTATTTATCTAGTTTCATTTTCCTTTTTAAAATTGGGTAACGTCTCTAAGTGGTTTGGATAGGTATAAATAATTTTGAACCTATAATTTTAAAATTTTAATTATTTGTAGTGATAAGAACCTAAATGATAAATCGATCAAATTTATATCTCAGATCCACTTTTTTTGTAATAGTGCACCCATCATCTCAAAATTCTTGATACGTGTGGATGTATTAGCATGTACCATTAATTCTAAGCATCCTTTTATTCATTTCATGGGCATTGTTAATTAATATTTCGTTTCTATCAGTTTCTCAAAATAGATATACATATATATACATGATTTTTTCTAAAGTTAACGGGTGCACATACACCCTCACATACACATGTGGGTTTGTCTCTGTATATAAAAACGAAGAACGATACAATCTATTCAAAAATTATATTGATTAAAACAATACAATACAATATAATATAAAGTGTAAAGTATAATGTCTATCTAAAAGTGTAAAAGGGTCTTCATGATGTCAAATTAATACGTCTCTAATTTTGGACTTCTGTTTTTTTTCATATATATATAGGTCAAACAATTGGCAGAAATTTAGTCACCGACCAAATTGGAAAATAATAATAATTGAAATTAGATAATCATGAGGTATTAAAACAACCTGTCACATTCTTTTTATGCCCAACTTTGAATAGGAAATATGAGACTGATTGTCAATTTCATTGAATTTCTACTTTGGTATAAAACATATATATTCATCTTAGTTAAGCTTTTATATTTAACTTATCCTCTCTTGGAATAATTAAGGATCTAGATCTGACTTTCACTTAATTAGTCAATTAGCAATCAATAAAAATATCATCAAATAAATATGGATAAGACCAAGAGTTTTTATAGATAATAAGTTAATAATAAGGTCGTTATTTCTCATTAAAAAGTAGTAATAGTTTTCATCAATTTATTAAAATGTAATGCTTAATTATAATTTTGTCTTTAAGAATCTCGATTTTTTTTCAATTTTTCACCCGATGTTCATGTTGGAGCACCAACTAAATCCAAATCACGCACTGTAGAGCCTATATTGGGGATTAAAATTTCGATTGAGTATATGTAATATCAAGGAATTTGACAATCTAGTCACATATCAAAAGTTTATGTTTTTGACTTAATGACCATTCTATTCCATTTTCTTGTTGATCCACTTTGGTGCCTTTGTGATTGATTTGGGAGGGGGGTGAACTCATAAAATGAGTGAATCTCGGGGAGAGACACGAATTAAAGAAGTTAATTTAAGTTTAGTCAATAATCGTTCTAGTATTAACTGGTACAATAATTTTAAGGAGCTAACTTAAACTTAGTGCGAGAATCACTGAAAGTGTGCAATCCTAACTAAGAAGGACAATAATTTAATTTAAACAAGCTATATAGGGCTAATATAGACGATTTCAAAATGTGTCGTTGCCCAAAAATACAATTATAAGAGATAAGTCCTATTTGAAATCTTAGCAGAACACTGAATTTCTTATCTCATGTCTGCTTTTCGTGAAAAAACTAGTCCTTATTATTCTATCAAAATTTAGTGAAATTGATATTGGGCCATATTCGATTTGTCCCAAACATGAAAATTCAGTGACATCACCCAAAGTGATAAGGCCCAATTTGGTAATACCGGCCCATATTGGTTACAATTTGTTCTTTCTACTATATACATTATATATACATTTTTTAGCAAGAAGTTGAATGAACATCACTTTATCAATGCATACATATTTTTCCTTTCTTTGAAATTCTAAAGATATTATTCAAGGAATACAAATTAATTGGATGCATATTTTTTTTTATTGAACATTTGAGAATTATATTATAAGTAGAATCACTTCATTAGTAAATTTCATTTAAAGATTGATAGTATTGAGAGAGCCAATTGGATATGATATTGACCTCTCTTTCTCTAACTTGTTTAAGCCACTTTGGATCTTCTTTGCTTGACCATCTAAGATCCACATGATGTGCACCTACAAGTCATGTAAAGGAAATTTAAAAGAAGCAACCACACAAATATAAAAAATAAATTTAAAAAATCAGATAAATTATATAAACATATATATATTTGTGACTCACTTTTGAAACACATTAATATTAAGACGTACGTTACATTAGTGGATCTTACTAACCTTCTTTCGCGACGATAGCAACTATGCTCTTAGATATGTCCTTAAGCACTCTGTCAAAAAATATAATACAAAAATAATTTACAAAAAAAACTTGTGAATGCTACATAACGCTACTAAAAATCACTATTTTTCCACTGAAAAATATTTTTATACGAAAAAATTAAGAATTTTCCCCCTATTTCAGTAAGAATATATTTCCAATCCTGCATTTTTTTAGTAAGCTAATTCCGTGGAAAATGGGTGAAAAAATCATGTTTTAAAGCAATTTTTTTTTTACTGATTCATGGTGAGAAAAACTTTTGTTTCTAGTAGCATAAAGAGAGATGTGACCAACCCTGCACCACTCCATGGATCTCTTAGCCCATTAAAGAAGATAATGTTGCTTCCAAACCTCTTTAATACCCTTTCAATATTCTGAAAAAAATAAAAAAAAATAAAAAAAAATGTTATAAGGTGGTTTGGGCCTGGGTTGAAAAGTTGTTATTTTGGGCCGGGCTATAAAGATCCACTTACATATCCACCAAATTCTGTAGTGACCCAATTTGGTCTGGGCTCAACACCAAAATTTGATTTGCAAAATTGGGCCCTTTCATTGTAATCCCACTTGGAGGGTGGAAATATGCTCTCCTTGTTGTTCCCGTCGGTCGGCATAACCATCTCCGTGCATGCCTGCAGTATTACTAATGTCAGCATTACTAATATATCATATTCAACGCTATTTCGTATATATATCCTACGAAACGACTTAGACTAAGTCCAGGTTATATCAAAGTGGTTTGGTAAGGGCTTTAGGAAAATGCGTAATTGTTCTTGTCGGAAGGGCAGGGATACTATACTATATGGTAAAGATCTCCCACACCTGGACCACGCTAAAAACAATGAGTTTTCTCTTTTCAGGGTTAGACTATATAGAACCAGAACAATAGACTGATTGACTAATTGAGATTCCTTTTCCTTTAATCGAAGGTCTTGAATTGAACATTTTGAAATAAACAACTTTTTTTTAGTATCCATCCCCTTAGGTAATCAACTTGGCATGAAATTGAATTATTGTGCTACTAAATTTTGAATATTAATTAGTACTAATATTTTTTTAAGAATAAAAAATAAAAGTTGTTCAAGATTTAAAAAAGTAGTCCTAGCTAACTTACCTAATTATGGTACATTCAAACTTCAGTCATAATGCAACTACTTTATACATACAACTTAAGTCCAAATGTACAATTGTATGTTATTTTTCGTAATTAATTTAACCGATATCATAATACCTGCCAAGTCCATCCAGCAAGACCGTGAGGATCAGAATGATCGTTGAGATTGAAACAAGTGGCATTTCCAGTGTAGTTGTAATATATGTTGGCAGCACCATAAATTTTCTCAAATGTGTCCTTTCCACTCTTTGGATCATCAATTGCCTTGCACATCTACATTATTATTATCATTATCAGTGGCGGAGTCAAAAAAATTTCATTAAGGTGTTTAAAATCTGAAGAAATAGACACACGAACTAATCAAAGTAGTTCAACATCTACTATACATATATTGAACTTTGAGTTAACATATCCAAAAACTATTGAACTTTGAGAATTTATGTAACAAAGTTATTGAACTTTGTTTTATATTAAGAAAATCACACAATTTAGGCATTTATATCAATTAAATCAACTCAACGCAAAACTTTGAGAAAAATATATTTTACTTATATGATTATAATATATTTACTTAAAATCTATATATATATATATATATATTGCTCGAATACTATATAAATATTATCGCATTTTATTTTTGTAAAATTTTTGAGCATCTTTTCTAGGAGTTCACAAGAAGATATATACCAATCAAATTGTTGAAAGAGACACACTATTACTACACTAAAAACAGTTTTTAGCGCCAATAAATATATACATTAATAAAGAGTACTAAAGTTTTTACCAGCATTATTTAATTGTCATTAGATTTAATATCGCTATAAAACTTAAAAACATTTACAAAAAGTATAAATTGCTACTAAAAATATATATTTAATAATAATCAAACTACCATTAACCAATTACCGCTAAAGTAGCTAGAGTTAGTAAATACCTTCAAATGTGAGGATGGAAGATTGCTTTTTCAAATTAACTCTAACATTGGTTGGCATAAGGATTAAATTAATATGAAAGAGAAAAGTTGAAAAGCACAACTATATCTTTTAATAAAGCATTAATTAATTTTCCTTTAAGTGATATTAATTACTACCATGACATAAATAAAGCATGCATTAATTTAAACAAGTTTATAATATTAATGAATTAAAAAAAAAAAGTGTACCTGTTTGACTGGATAGGCTGGCAATGGATTAAGGAAATTAGAAGGAGTTGGATAATCAGTCATGGCTGTGTACACAAAGGCTGTATAGAGCCAATTTTCAAGAGCACCTTGACTAATATAATTCCTATAAATAATTTAAAAACAATATTATTACAAATTAATTATTATTATTTCCCATATTCATGAATGCTAATCAAAATATTCACCTTATTTCACTTTTACTCGTTCACGTTTTGCTTCACGAAAATTAATTTGACTAATTTTTGAAGCTTAATTGAATTAGAGTAATTCAATTTATAAATTCTAAATTCAGTTGTTCAAAAATTATACGGAAAATATTATATGTTGTAATACTTCTCATATTGATACGATCAATGAAATTATATATACATCTTAAAATATTGATCAAAGTTCATGAAATTTGACTTTTGAAAAATGAAATATGACAAGTAAAAGTGAACAGAGATAGTATTAATTCTTACTTGCATATTCTGAATGACTTTCTGAGTTTCTCCAATCCACCTTTTGTTTTAGCCATATCTTCAATTTGTTTCCATGATCCTTTAATCACCTTGTAACAATTCTCACTTTCACCCTGTTTTTTTTTTCTAGATATATATAAGTCAAGAAAAAAAGTATGTGACAAAAAAAAGTGACACTACTAAAAAATTATTATTATTACACTGCAATATATTCAGTTGTTTTTCTCATAGATATTTTGATTGAATTGATGGAAAAATAAAAAAAATAGTAATGTTTTCCTTATTTTCATAAGGAAAATTTAAAAGTTTCTCACTATTTCAGCAAAAATCTACGTCTTACCATGCATTTTTTTAGTGAGTTGGTTCGATGAGAAATCATGATCTATAACACAAATTTTCACAGATTTACGGCGGGAAAAAAATCTGTGTTTCTAATAATGCATGTTAGCAAAAAAATTTATGGTGATTGAGGCACACCATGTAATAGTTGTATGAGGGATTATTTTAATAGATAAAAATTTATGAATCCCATTTCTCTATAACTTTTTTTTTTTCATTTCTCTTCCCACTCCTCCACTCCACCTTTTATTTACCCCTCCAAGTAGAGTACGGAGTACTTTGTAATTTTTTTAAAATTTAAATATATTTCATTAGACAATAAAAATAATAATATCCTAAAATTAATATTTCATTATCTCTTTTTCGCATTATTTCTCCAATTCTTCAATAAACAATTGTAATGTCCTAAAATTAGTAATTCATTTTTTTATTATTTTGATAATTCATAATATTCATTTGTTAAAAATCAAATATAAATAAATATATTAATATTAATGTAGATTTAAAGTCAAATAATTACGTATTTTTAAAAAGCTAAATTAAGATTTGTGCTCTTAATGTCATACAAAATCAATTGTATTATTTCAAGGACAAAAATAAATAGTTATTTAAAATTATTTGTAAATCAACAAAATCAAAATATAATTAATTGATTTTTTTTTATTTTACTCTCTCTATTAATTTATTATTTTTTGCTCTTGAAATTCAAACTATAAAATATTTCTTTATTATATTAACATGATAGGAATTGCAACTAATAATATTTTTTTGGTTGAATTGCAACATAGTGAGAAGGTTATATTTTTGAACAAACACTATAAATTGCAATTCTTATCATGTTAAAATAATAATAAAATAATAATTTTAAAAATAATTAAATTTCACATAGCTTGAATTTCAAGAATAAATATATTATCATATAATTGAGGAGTATGTATGTATGTAGGAGTTTATGGATGATTTTCGATTTTGGGTTACATGAAAATAGTAACAAAACTTATGTAAGTATTCATCAAGATTACTAATGGTCTTTATGTTATATTTTCTTGTTAGAGAATATTTGATACATTTAATGTTTACGAAATTAAAAAAATATGAAATTATTGAGAAGAAAAAACAATAATTTTATACTCCTTTTATTTTTCGTATTAGTTATTTTACTTTTTAATACATTCTTTAAGAAATTATTAATAAAAATGATAATTTATTAATTTACCTTTATATTTATTTTATTTTTGCAATTTTACAAATTTTATTTATACTTTCAAAAAGAATTAATGGAGGGAAATCAAAACAAGCTACCACAGATGAGATACAACTGAGCACACCAGAGGGAATGGTAATGGTGGCTTCATATTCGGACAAAGGAAAACAAGGGAGGGAAGAAGAATGGCCAGAATTAACGCATCAACGAGGTTCTAGTAGGGATATACAACAAACCCCAATTGAAGTCAATGAAACAGTAAATTGGGGGAGAAGTGGGGGTAATACACAAAGAAAGTTAAATCTTCCAGAGGCAGCACCTGAGAAGCCTTGGGCGAACCTGTTCTCCTCAAATCGATTGGCTGCGAAAGGTATGAATCTAAACTATATAGCTCCAATAATTGTTGAGGGGGAGAAGATAGTTGAAATTCTGCCGGAAGATGTAGCTGAGGACGATATGAAATGGGCACCCTCGGTGGTTGTATACGTTGTTGGAGTAACACTATCTATTGGAGCTATGGATAGGTTTATTCTAGCTCAGGGGTCTTTCTCTACTAAACCAGTGGTATTATACCACTCTGATGGGTATTTTGTAGTCAGATTTGCAAATGAAGAGGAAAGGGATAAGGTGTTGTGTGCAGGTCCTCATTATTTGCTCAAAAGGCCTGTTATAATGAAGCCTTGGCTCCCAGAATTTAATTTCAAAGAGGAAATCCTAACCACTATTCCGCTATGGTTAAAACTCCATAATCTTCCCCTAAACTGCTGGAATGTAGTGGTACTAAGCAAAATAGGTAGTAGTTTGGGAAAACCACTCTATGCTGATGAGTGTACAACGCAAGCAAGTCGAATATCATTTGCGAGAATTCTCATCGAAATGGATGTGACTAGACCCCTTCCTAAGATGATTAAGCTTCGTGATCCTAAGGGGAAAATGCTGGAGCAACATATTTGGTACGAGTGGAAGCCGATATTTTGTCAAAAATGTTTACAAGTGGGTCATTCATGTGTAGACAAGCCAAAAGTAATCCCACCAACGAAAGGACAAGGACAGGGACAAAGAAAAGAATGGAGGCCAACAATGGGAGATAAAAAACAAGAGACGCAAACAGAACAACAACCAGAACCTAGTCATGAAGTGGGAGCACAAAAAGAAAATGCAGATACACAGGAGCAGGATAACTGGCAAATTGTGAGATACAGATCGACTAGCAAAAAAATGGCACTGCAATCTACATGGAATGATACTACTGAACAGGGAGAGGTCCGTATGTTTGAAACTGGACAGCGTAGTGAAGTAAGACAGAAAGGTAGTATTGAACCTGAACCCCCTAATCAAATATGTTAGTCACCTGGAATGTAAGAGGTTTTAATCAGGAGGTGAAGCATAAGGAGATGAAGTTGTTTCTGATGAGGAATAAGGTTAGTATGATAGCAATTAGTGAACATAGAGTAAGAGATGATAGAGTTAGTAGTATTATTACTAAAATAATGCCAAGCTGGGAGTGGTGTACAAATTCTGCTAATAATGTGAGAGGAAGCATTTGGGTGGTTTGGAATCCAGGTAAAATTAAGTTCAACAAAGTAGGAAGTTCAGCACAACACATTCATGGGCAGGTTGAGATGCAAGGGAGCAAAATGAAGTTTCAATTTACAGCAGTGTATGGTTTGCATTCAATTGCTGCCAGGATCCCTCTCTGGACAGAAATACAACAATTGAGTACACAAATCATTGAACCATGGCTGATCATGGGAGATTTTAATGCCATTTTGACAGCAGAGGACAGGTCTTTTGGGAGTCAAGTACAAAATGCAGAAACCAGGGATTTTAAAGAATGCATCACTGATTGCAATTTAACTGAGCTGGCCACGGTTGGAAGGAAATTCATATGGACAAATGGACATGTGTTTAGTAGAATTGATAGAGCACTGGTTAGTGCTGAGTGGGTAATGCATATGCCAATAGTAAAAGTGTTGGTTATGGATCCATTATTTTCAAATCATTCTCCTTTGAGTATAAATGTGGAGGAACACAGAGAAGCAAAGAAAAGACCCTTTAAATTTTTCAACTGCTTAGCCCAACATCCAGAGTTCAAGGCAAAGATCAATGCAAGCTGGCAGTTTAAAGGGAGAGGTATGCAAGGGGTCTGGCAGAATCTAATAAAGGTGAGAAGGGAAATAAAGCAACTAAATCAAAGAGAATACATGGGGGTATCAGAAAGGGTTCACAAACTCAGGAATGAGCTGATGGATAAGCAAAGTCACATGAGAGATATGCCTATACCTCAATACATGATTGATGAAGAAAAGGAGCTTAGGGCACAATTGAATAAATGGAGCATGGTTGAAGAGACAATCTACAAACAGAAATCCAGAGTGCAATGGCTCAAGCTGGGGGATTCCAACACAGCATATTTTTATGCTAGTATGAAGTGCAGGAGGGCCCAGAATCAAATAAAAATGCTTACTAAAGAGGATGGTACAATCATCAGGGATCCAGACGATATCACTAGAGAAGCAGTGGGGTTTTACCAAAACCTGTTAGGACAAACTAACCCTCACATGCCAGCCACCCAGCCAGCAATATTAAGGGATGGGCCTGTTTTATCAAGAACTCAACAACTGGATTTAATCAAACCTTTTACAAAAGAGGATGTTCTGATGGCACTTAAAAGTATTGAGAATACTAAAGCACCAGGTGGAGATGGTTTCAACTCTTACTTTTTCAAGCAAGCTTGGCTTATTATAGGTGAGGAGGTAACTAATGTTGTTCTTCAGTTCTTTAGCACAAAACAGATGTATGCTCCTGTAAACAGGTTCAGTTACTCTCATACCTAAAGTGCAACACCCGAGTTCCATTAAAGAATATAGACCTATTTCGTGTTGTACAACACTGTATAAAATCATAGCCAAAATGCTCACACACAGACTCCAAGGAGTAATGGACTTTCTAGTGGATCCAAGTCAGGCCGCTTTTGTCCCTGGTAGAATGTTAACAGACAATGTTATTTTAAGTCATGAGTTGATTAAGGGGTATGGGAGGAAAGGAATCTCACCTAGGTGCATGTTCAAAATTGATATGCAAAAGGCCTATGACTCTTTAGAATGGCATTTTCTTGAGGAAGTACTGGTTGGTATGCAGATGCCTACACTATTTATTACCTGGATTATGCAGTGTGTCAGGACAGTCTCTTATTCAATTATGATTAATGGTTGCCCAAGTGTTCCTTTTCAGGCAAAGAGAGGGGTGAGACAAGGGGACTCTCTATCCCCTTACCTATTTGTTTTGGCTATGGACTACTTTACAAGATTATTGAGATCATTGAGGAATAGGTCTGCTTTTAAGTTTCATCCGAGATGTCAAAAGCAACAAATATTTCAGCTGAGCTTTGCAGATGACCTTCTATTATTTAGCAGAGGAGACATACCATCAACTACAATCCTGTTTGAATGCTTCCAACAATTCTCCAAAACATCAGGACTCATAGCTAACCAATCGAAAAACTGTGTGTACTTTGGTGGAGTCCCAGAGCCAATTCAACAAAGGATACTGCAATACACAGGTTTCACCAAAGGAACTCTTCCTTTCAAGTATCTGGGGGTGCCACTCAGTTCAAAGAAGCTATCTATTAGTCAATGCCAACCTTTAATAGATAAGATGGTGGGGAGGATCAACACATGGACAGTAAAGTTCCTTTCATATGCAGGAAGGCTTCAGTTGGTACAATGTGTTTTAACAGCAATCCAAGCTTTTTGGTCACAGATCTTTCTCATTCCTAAAAAAATCTTACAAACAGTAGAAACAATGTGTAAGAGATTTTTATGGAAAGGAGATGTGCAAAGCAAAGGCAAAGCACTCATTGCATGGGATACACTATGCTGGCCCAAGGTTGCTGGTGGTTTAAATGTTACTGATATATACATATGGAACAAAGCAGCTATACTTAAACACTTATGGAATCTGGCACAAAAAAAGGACAAATTATGGATTGTTTGGGTTCATTCTTACTATATTAAAGGCAGGAGACCATGGGAAGTAACGGGGAAACAAGCTTCTTGGATGGTGAGGAAGATCATGCAAGCAGGGCATTGGATTTCTGAGGCTGGAATACCAATGACAGAAATTATGGAGGCAACCGACTTCACCATAAAAGGCATGTATAAGAAGCTTAGGGGGGATTTCATCAAAGTGCCGTGGAGAAGATTGATTTGCAATAATAAAGGGAATCCAAAATGGATTTTCATTCTTTACTTGACCATACATAGGAGGTTATATACCATGGATAGGCTGGACAAATGGGGGATACGCACGGACCAAATATGTGCTTTGTGTAAGAAGGAGATAGAGACACATCAACACCTCTTTTTCTCATGCAGTATGGCTGCTAGGATATGGAGTAAATTACTACAGTGGCTGCGCATTACCAGGAATACTGCAGGGTGGACTGAAGAAGTGAAGTGGGCTATATCACATGCCTCAGGAAAAACAATGCAAAATGAAGTTTACAGAATGACTCTCGCAGCAGCCGTTTACTATGTCTGGCAAGAGAGGAATTCCAGAATTTTCCAAAAGAAAGAAAGAACAACAGAGGTGATTATCAGGAGCATTATTCAAGAAATCCATTGTAGAAGCAGTATGCAACCGAAGTTGGCTGAATTTATTCGTATTTTCAATTATTATCCATAGAATAGTAGAGTAGTGCTAAGGGTAGTAGAACGAACTCTGAGATTGGGACTATGTCCATATCCAGAACTTCAAAACTCTCTGTACATATTGACATATCTGGTAATAAAGCTTACAGTTACCAAAAAAAAATAAAAAATTATAGTTTACTTTTTGTTAATTGATAAATAATTATTTTTAGTAATTTAGATAATTAATATAGTATAGGAAAATAATACTAAATGTTAGGCGTTTGATGAGTTTGGCTAAATTTCATACTTTCAAATTATTTGAAGATAAGAAAAATAGCAAAAATTGAAATAATGGTAAAAAAACAAGAAGTCAAAAAGTTGAATAATAGGAAACAATTAAAAAGTAAGAGAGAGAAAGAACTTTGGCCCATTTTTTCTGAAAATGGGACCAAGAATCCATTTGTCAAATTATAAAAGGAGCCTCACACAATTCTTGTATGCCACCTCATACTTATTCCTCAACTACATAAAATTTTTCCATGTTTGCTTATCGTAAACCTTATCTTCATTATTGTCCTTTGTTATTCAACAACTTATTTAAAAATACATATTTTAATTATATTGATGCAAAGCACAACTGGTAATACATTTTTCCTTGGTTAGGAAACGTAACACTTGAAAAATACAAACAAGAAAGGAAAGGAAAGATTATTTAATCGAATATATATTATCTCTTACCATCATAAATATTAAACAATTAATTTTATTCATCAAAACTCGAACAAATCGAAAAGAAAAAGATTTGTCTTTTACCTTAAAGTCTTGTGTAATGATATTATTAAAGGAATATGGAGAAGTGATATTGCCAAAGTTGAGAATTGGTGCAGAAGATGCCAAGGCCCCAATGGTCACATGTGGGTATTTTAACCTAAACCATGCTGCCAACACTGCATTGTCACAAGAATATAATATTAAATATAAATCTTAAAACCTCGAAATATCATAAGAGTTGATTTTTTCAGATGATCACTCAAAAAAAATATATTATATCATAAAGTCACTTTCTTTGTCTAAAATTATTAGAATTAAAAAGAAAAGTGACTTTCTGAAATATAACTGTTTGTCGAGCAATCATCTGAGAATCAATCCTCGAAAACATATATACATACTTCCACCATAAGAACCCCCAAAAACAACAACAGGTGAGTCAATGGCAGTCAAGTTGTTCTTGAGATCAATAATAAGAGTTGCATAATCTGCTAATGCTTGTGTTGAACTCAAATAACCCAATGTAGTCTTATTTGAATATGCTATTGTCTTGTCTCCTCCATATGGTATTGACTTCCCATAAAACCTATGCTACAATGTAAACATATATATAAAAAACACAAAAATCAACGAGTTATTAGAAGCTGTAGTGCCTTTTATAACAAGTTTACAAGAAATTACGCACAAAATAGCCCTTTTCAGCTTTTTAAAGTAAAGAGAGAGTATTAGTTAGAACTCAAAAATAAAGACCACACTCCAAAATTGTAGCGTTCAAAAAGAGTATCACAGGTTACTGTGTTTCTTATATATGTAGATTAAATTGATGAAAGTTACAAAACTATAGTGTGAATTGTTCTAACAAAATAGCTTGATGAGTACCTCAATGAAGACTAGGAGGGCATTAAAATGAGGAGCAATTTCAAACATGAATCCAGTATTTTGAGTGAACCATTCAATGTTACCTTCATTGCCAGTGTAAACAAAGATAGGAGCATTATTCTTAGAACCACCCCAATATTTGTCATTCAACAAATATCTTTGTTGAAAAGTTTGTGGATTATTATAATTGAAGTGGTCAAGAATTTGTGTGAAGTAATTTGTCTCATAACTAAGCTTCCCTTTAGATGACAGTTGATCATCTAAAGAAGAAGGGAATAATCTTGGTGGAATTTTGGCAAAGGAGATTGGAGAAAAACACACAAGAAAGAGAAGAATTAATCTCATTTTCATTTGTTTCTACAACCAACAAACAAACACACTGAGGGTATATATATATATACTCCTCTGATTGTTAGGGATTGTCCTGATTTTCTTATTTGAAGTTAATTTTTCTCTGAAGGAAAATCAACGTATTAACATAAATAATTTGAGTATTCCTGAAAGGAAAATATAATTTTCTTTCATATTTGAGTTATTCTTCCCTTGAGGAAAAATTTGGAACTATATAAATTGAAGACCTCTTTATTCATATCAAGAACACAATAGTATCCACAATGTAGTCATAATGAGTTTTGTTTGTGGGAGATTTTTCTCTCAACAGTTTTAATATTTACTTTTTTATTAGTTTTTCATAAACCATATAATAATATTATGTTTTTAGTATAAGTTTTTGTCATCTGATTTATTGATATAATGATTTGCAATTGTAAGCTTCCGCATGATGTCCTAATCACTTTCAAACCCAATATTTATCTCAATTTATACGACACGGTTTCTAGTCAGTCAACCAAAAAAAATGACACATTTCTTTATTCGATAAATATTCAATCATACCATCATTATTTTACATGTGTTAGGTCCCACATATTTGGCAATATCCATAAAGGTGTATTCTTTAAGTCTTTTTAAGGGTAGCTTCGAAACATAACAAAATATCTTTATATGTCTTAAACTTTATGTTCAGTCAAATAATATCACATAAATTAAAAAGAAAGAAAAAAGTATTATATATAGTGTCCATAGAGGAAAAATGAATCTATCAATAGTAGTATATAGTTTTAATTTGGATTTAATTTATATCCATCGATTGTAGCAAAAATATAATATTATGATGATATTTAACATAGTTATTAGTGTAACATGTTATTTTTCATATTACAAATTTCATATGTTATAAGTAATTTCATTAAATGATTTTACGCAATCAATATATAAAGAAGTTTAACTCAGTAGGGATTGTTTATAGCTGATTTGAAAGTGAGTTAATATAAATATTAAATTTTGCATAAATAATATCTACAGACTACAAGTTTGATAGCTAATTAGAAGATAAGTTATTATTTATACAAAACTTACTTAAAATAATAAATTTCCTCATAATAAAAAAAGTTGGGGTTGAATTGTGGTGGACTCCAAATATAAACTTAGAAGTTAAATGTCGTTATTATCGAGAAAGTTCACATCAAAATCATCGTCTTATTATAATGTAAAACTTTGATTTCTATGGTTTCTAATTTTAGTTATAGTTCAAATACTACCTTCGTTCACTTTTAATTATTGTAATTTTCTTTTTTAGAGTCAAATAATAATAATTTTGACTAACATTTTACGATGTATATTTTCATCATATTGATATGTAAAAAATTGGAATTTATAGTACTTTTCGTATAATTTTTTAATATCTAAATTTTTTGTTTAAAATATTGAATTAATGACGTAATCTAATTTAACTTTAAAAATTAATCAAATTGACTTTCAAAAAGCGCAACATAACAATTAAAAGTGGACAGATGGAGTATTAAATAGGGAAAATTGTATATAATAGCAAACTATTAATTCAAATTAAATGCTATAAATATAGTTTGATTTAATTGTACTCCATAGCAAACTGTTGCTATTTCACCTCTCTCCTGGTGAATCTCGCTCGCCACTCTCATTCTCTCCCTCACCTCTCTCATTTTTTATACAAACGCAAGTGTATAAAGTGCATTTGTGTTTGTATAAAGCGAGAGAATTGTATATATACATATATTTTTCGTTCCCCCTCTCTACCCCCTCTCCCAGATCTCGCTCGCCACTCTCCCAGATCTCGCTCGCTCACTCGCCTCACTCACTTTATACAATTGATCTTTGTATATGTATACCAAAGCAGATTATACAACTGCTTTCAATTGTATATGTATAGCGAATTATACATATATATGTTTGCTATAGAGCGCAATTATGCAAACTTTGCTATAGCATACAAATATGATTTTTTTGTTTGCTATATGTGAAAGTTGCTCTATTAAATATAGCTACCCAATTTTCCAAAATCGTACTGGGATATCTCCGTTTACTTTTACTTATACATTTTAGCATATAAAAAATAATTTCTTTCTTTTATTTTATTTTACTGTTAGCATTGACTACTCATTTCATAAGTTCATTAAAAGTGATACAAGAATTAATATGAATATCATAAAAAATATGCTCCTAATTTTTTTAAAGAAATATGCAAAATTCATTAAAAATCATATAAGGAAAAATGAACGGAGAGTATAAGATTTTTGTCTTTGCCTTTTCACCCTCACAAGAAATAAAGTCAGTGTTAACTAACGAGGGATAAATATTACTCAAAAGTATAACTATAAAGATATATTTGTTAAAAAGATATAATATAGAGAAATATAACTAATATAGGGCAAATATGATTATTTTTCGATAAATATATTACAATTGAACACAACTTGTGAAAGATTTTACTAAGGAAAGTACCAAAATTAGCATTTTATAAAGATTTAACTTAATTTTCATTTAGACCCTTGAGGTTGTAAGAAATGATTACTTATCCCCTTATGGTCTTAAAAATTGTAGATACACCCTTATAACTAGTAATCAAAGTGCCATAAGGTCTTAAAAATGGTAGATACACCCTTATACAGCCTTAGTTTTATAAGTATATATATTAGTGTTGACGCCTCTATTGACACAAGTTGAAGAGGCATCATAAAGTTGTGTATGTATTCAATCTTAGTTAGTGACATTATTATAATTTTTTGACACTCTTTAATGAAAATTTTGATTCCGTCATTGAGAATATATATATATATATATTAGAAGGATGAATTAATTATTCATATATATACACATACCTCAATGAAGAGTAGGAGGGCCTTAAAATGGGGTGCAAAATCAAACATGAAACCAATGTTTTGAATAATAAATTCAATATTTGCTTCACCTCCAATATATACAAATATAGGTGCATTTTTCTTGGTACCACCCCAATGTTCATCATTTAAAATATACCTTTGTTGGAAAGTATTATAACTTTGTGGATTATAGTTAAAATGGTCAAGAATTTGAGTGAAATATTTTGTCTCATAATTAAGTTGAATAGAGGGAGCACAAAAGCAAAAAAGAAAAAGTGAAAAAGAAAAAAAAAATTAAATTTGTTTTCATGGTCGAGGGGTAATTATTTATTGTATATGAGGATGGGTAGTATATAAAATCAAGTCTTCTTGTTTTAATAGCTCGCTAGATATGTAAATTTTTTGAAAATAAGGCTAGAGAAGTGAATATTTAAGGAAATTCTGCATCAACATTATCAGGTTTAAATGAAAAAAATAATAACAAGGAATATTATAATTATCAGCCAGTCCATAGAGGATCTGAAATCCCAAGAAAAAATAATTGTTTGGATATTGATTTGGGTCGTGGGGTCGTTCATATGGACTGATCGACTTGATCTTATTTATTTGAAAGAGAGATAATACCAAAGGAGGTTACCTAGGAAGTTGAGTAACATCTTAAAGAAAACTATTGCACAAAGGTTAAAATGAAAAAAGTAGAAATTTCAGAAATTTTTCTATGATAGTTTTTCTAAGTTCTCTCTTTTATATATTCTCCATTAGAAGAGTAAAAGTGTGTTGTTATGAACCAAGTTCAACCCAATATGGTTACTAAGGTCACACAAGTAGTTGTTGGCTGACAAAAGTTATTGAGCCGAGAACAAGCAATAGATTAAGGCTAATTTGGGATCTAGGTCGAGGAGTGGGTGCATGTGAAAACCGTTCTATCAAAAGGGATAGTGGTCAATGATTTAGGGATTATGCATATTGAAGAAAATGCATGTCCTCTCTTTTTCTAGAGTCTAAGTTTCTCATCCCCATTCTTATCTCTATCCTTGGCTACTTGTTATTTTCATTTCCATTATAATTCAGTAGTTTAGGTATTACAATTTCAGTTCTCTTATCAGTATAGTAGGGAATTCAGGTCTATTACATTGTAAAGAGAATAAAAATCTCCTTTTGCTAAACAAAACACACAATAACATTAGAACATCTAACTTTGTGGAATCAAAGTTTTATTTGTAAGTGATTCAAAGTAGATCCAAAGCAAGTTCATCTATTATAATATCAACAATTTCCACTAAATTTTAAAGTACACATCCATTGTTCATTAGATATCCTTTAATTTATAACCTTTTCTTATTTGGATTTGGACAAAAGATGTTTGTAGGCACATGGATAAGACATTCCTTTTTGTATTAATAATATATATAGTTGGCAATTGTCATAATACAATATATAGTGGAAAAAAACATTAGTCCTAGTACATTGTTCATTAGACAACAACACAATAATAGAGAGGGTGGCCTTTGCACACCACTACATTCTCTCTTTACACATGTCATATGAGTAAATTAATCCATCAATTAGGATGGGCTGAAAAGTAAGCCAATAGGCCCACCAATGGTGCATTAACATATGTTGTGGGCTCAGATTCTTGAAAAAAGGGCCTCGCGTCTGGGAACGAATCTGTTAAATTTGGCCCCCCAACAACAGCGCCAATTAAGCGATTTGGATTTGGATTGGGTGAAAAAAAGTAGTGCGATCCTTCTTTGCAACCTATACGTGCTGAATGTGCGGCCACAGATGGTACTGAGCTGCCCCTATGGTGAATCCTTAGTGGGTAATGTGGACCATACCCTACCATATATGACATTCTTTGAGGATTATCTCCAAGAATATAATCCACCTACAATTCATTACGATTTTTTTAGTCAATCTCAAAATAATTGAAAAATAATTAATGATACTATCAACATTTTAGTCAGGTTAAGTTCCAGGTATATATGAAAAAAATGATTACCTAGGATATATTTTCATAAAAAACAAGTAGATTTTTTAACTTATTTTCTAAGATATGTCGAGTAAGTAAACAAGAAAATATTATCCTAGAAGCATTTATCTAGTAAAACATTATGGAGACGAGATGAGATGGGGAGTGGGAGTTCGAGGGTGGATAATCAAGGAGCGAGGGTTGAGGGATTGAGTGAGTAGATCAAAGGAGACTAAATCCAAAATAACACTTATATAACTTGTTTTTCCTACTTTTATTAAAGAAGTCAAAATTTTCCTCATTTTTTAACATTTTGACCAACTGAACATGGAAAAATTGAAAAATATTTTCATGTACACCAAACACATGCAAAAACATAAAGGTGTATTCTTTTTAAGAGTAATTTTGAAACTCTGCAAAAGTCTTCTTACATTTCTTAAACTTCCTGTATGGTTGAACTATATCAGATAAATTAAGACGAAGAGAGTAGTACCTGACGTTTGGCAATGTGTTTGAGGAGGGCAGGGGTGGCTGTCATGGAACCACATGGCACAACATGATTGGCATGACTAAGATAATTAGAATAAGTTAAGAGTAGGAAGGACAAAGATGTCACATGCTGCATGTTACAAACCCCAGGTTTGACAATGAGTCCACCTTCACATACACACAACAACAACAAAACGACAAACAAAACAAACATTAGTATATAATTTAATTTAATTTACTCAAATGGTTTATTATTAATTAATAACTATTCCCAATTTACCTGGAGAATATTGAACTTGGGGATGAGAAATTCCAGGTAATATTGAGCAAATGAAAGCATCTGCATTTACTTGAAATGATTTTAGATCTGGTGCTTTTCCCATTAACACTTCCTGTCAAAAATTTTAAAAAAAATATTTGAAATGCTAAAACTTCATATTCCAACTAGTTGAGATTTAGTATATTTCATGAGATAAGGAGAATCTAAACACCCATGTAACTTGTCAGAGTATTGATGGGAGTGTGTGAGGTTAAGTTTCGCGGACTCGAGTTAAGTTTTGCGGACACTTCACTTTCAACACATTTATTTACATTTATGAAAAGTTTGAGCAACATAAGGATAGGGGGAGGGGGGAACTTAGTCAAAATATTACTGGTAGTGTTTCAATGTATATGACTCGCTTTTTTTCTCCAATCAATTCCAAAAATAATTACACTTCTTTACATGTACTAACAATTTTACTTTAGAATGCTTTTTTTTTATTATTAATGAAATGAATAATAATCACACAAACATCTATGGTTTATTGTAAACCACAAGTTTTAAAAGCTTTTTTTTCTTTCTTAAACTTCATATCAAGTCAAATTACATCACATAAATTGAGACGAAGGTAGAGACAAAGCTAGCTTATACTATTCATACATAGTTAGAATTACTTGTTATGTATATGCAATGAATGTCAAAGCCCTTCCAATAGTCAGTGTATTTACTTCTTCAGATTAAAAATTCTAACTCGATCGCTGACCCGAGAAAATCTTTACTACTACAATGGTATGTCATTATCACACTTTTATCGAGAACTGCCTTTTTGCACATGCTTACCACTAGTAAAGTCACTTCTGTTACCCTTTATTACTTCATGAAGGACTATTACCAACCTCACATTTTTTGTCTCATTTTAATTTTATATCATTTTTTGTCTATACACTTCACATGGAGTACTTCTATATATAGCTTTCACCTTCTTTTTCCCCCCTTTTTATAGATTTTAAGTATATATATATGTATATATTGGTGCAAATAAGTTAAGTTTGGACACCAAACACATATGGAGCCCATAATAACCTAAACTCTATCATGTGGAATAATTATACACACAATTAATGATGATTAGTGTTTTGAAAGTTGTTTAAGGGGAAAAAATATCAATGTGCTTAATTACTTGGTATGATTGAACCTTTTTTTTCCTTAAAAGGTCTAATTAGTGTTTTCATAAGAGCAATTTCGATATTTATTTAGTGAATTATTTAATTAACGTTTTAAGATGAAGCAGTTCTACATTAATTTTCAAATAAGAGTGGGCCCACGAAATGGACATTCTGATATGGATAACTATATCTATCTACAGCATGTGATTGGCAGACTGAACAAGTCAAGAATAGATATCACAAGAATATATCTAAGTCATAAATGAGACAAGGACATATTATTAAGTAATGAGAAAAAAAGAATGCAATTAATTAAGTACTAATAATGTCTCCTTAACCATAGTATAATATAATTAATTAAATTACTAACCTTGGAAATGAGAACATTAATACCAGCATGTTTGTTATCCCAACCAAATTCATTAATTGTATCTCCAGCTCTTAAAATAACCTCATTTTTCACTATGTACTCTCTATATTGCCTTCTTCTTGTTGCTTTGTGTAACCATGCTGCACCCCAAAGCAATTCATCCTGTACATTCACCCATTTTTATATCAACATTACTAATTTTGACTCGGAATAAGTAGATACGTGTGTCATACATGTATTACGTCGCGTAGAGCGTGTGTGTTTACTTGCTTAATTTTATACAAATTTAAATATCTACTTGTGCATGCGCAAAATTGAATGATATAGATATCAGCTAAGACCAGTTTAAAGACGCGTTTATGTATTATGCGAGATAAACGCATGCGCCCTACATGTATCATGTCACACATGATATGTGTGTCTACTTATTCTACTTTATACACATTTAAGTGTCGACTTGTGTATGCATAAAATTGAAGGATATAGATATCAGCTAAGAGCAGTTTAAGGACACGTTTATGTATTATGCGAGATAAACACATGCGTCCTACATGTATCATGTCATACATGTGTGTCTACTTATTCTACTTTATACACATTTAAGTGTCGACTTGTGTATGCGCAAAATTGAAGGATATAGATATCAGCTAAAACCAGTTTAAGGACACGTTTATGTATTATGCGAGATAAACGCGTGCCTCCTACATGTATCATGCTATGACGTGTGTGTATACTTATACATACGTAAAATTCAAGGATATAGCTATAAGTTAAAACCAATTGAAGAACACGTTTATGTATTATGCTAGAGATACCTGGTAACCATCAAAGTCACAATAGAAAGGGCAAACAGCAGAGTGTAGGCTGGAGCTGTATGCACCTCTATGCCTATTGGCAAAATCGAAAACCTACAAAACAACCAAAAGACTGATTTTAATACAACGGTCATATTTTTTTTAAATTTTTAGCTTTTTCTGATGGATGATAGTGACATTTAGAACTTTACATAATTTGTTAGACAAACTATTTTTGTGACTATACATAAAAGCATTCATCAAATTTAAATTTCAACATATATAGATAAAAATGCATGTGTAATCAATCTTCATAATTACCCCTCACAAGTCTTTGTTCACATGCAAAACAAACTTTATATGTCCACACTAGCTAGTGACTTGACGGAACGTTTTGTGTAGACTGTATTAGAAAAATAATATAGTTATAACTTTATGTATTATTAGTACCAAATTCGATACACTTTTTCAAACGTTAATTATACACGTTAATATTAATATTAAGATATGTATAACTAATACACGAGGGCTGTTTGCTTCAAGTGCCAAATCCTTGGAAGGAGTCAACAAACTTATTTAATGCCAGTTCAACAAGCAGAGAAAAAGACACTAACACAACACTGCCCAAAGCATTTTACTTTTTAGACTTTACAGAATGAATCAAACCATTGATGGGCCTATCCTGGATTTTCTTAATTATTTCATTGAATCAAAACTCTCTTTTTTAACTTTATATTATATATATACACATGCTAATTACACATAAAAATATGGAATACAAAATACATAATTTCACTCCTCATCAATTTTATTTTATTTATTAAAAAGGTAAAAAAGAAGATATGAATGTACCAAAAACATGTTGATTCCTTTATTCACAAACAAGTCAAGTAGTAAATGATAAAAAGGTACTATTCTTCTGTTCATTTTACGTAATGATAGTTTTACTCGGGACGGAAATTTCTGGTCTAAAATGTGTAATTTTTTTTGAAACCGACTAAAAAGAAAAGTAAGTCATATAAATTGAGACAGAGGGAATAAAAGATATTGTCCCTTACTTTAACAGCGCGATCAAGTAGTAGATTTGAGTACGAAGAGTCCAGTGATCGGAAAACAATGGAAGCAGCGGCTAATGCAGCAGCGATTTCACCGGCGACTTCGGAACCGGGATGATTCTCATCAATTTTATAAACAGTTCTTAAAGTATCCATATCTTCTGGTCTCTCCCAACAACTATGATCTGAAAATGCATCACCTACTTGAACATATATCACTCCTTCCTTCGCCGTCGCTTTTAACAGAAAATCCGTCCCCCATTTCACCGCCTTCACTGCGTTCCCCAATTCGTTCCCTATGTTCCTTTTAAAGTCTATTATGCTCCACGATAACAATGTCGTTGTAAACGCCATTGGAAATACAAATTTTACATTATCTCCCGCATCGTAATAACCTCCTGTCAAATCAACCTGCAACGAAATTCAATTAGGTAAAAGCTTAGTAACTATGGAATATTATCGATAAATTTTGATTATTACTTACTCCGGCGGAGGCACCGTCGTGCAATGCGGAGTCTCTACGCCATTTGATACGTTGATCCGGAGGGAGTTTTCCAGATCGTTGTCCTTCGAAAAAGAGGATACTCTTTCGGAGGGCGTCATGATAGTCATGACCCCCTCCGAAAGAGTATGAAAAAGAGTTAAGGAGAAGGAAGAGGAAAATGAGGGAAGTATATTTTGGCGCCATTATTTGGTTGTGAACTCAAAGGAGAAAAAAAAGAGTAGCTCAGGCTCACAAGTAGTAGTAAAAAGAGGATTATAAGACTGATTTTATATATAAAAAAAAGTTGTGCTTTTGTTCATTGGATTCCTGGGGTTATACCAGTAGGGTTATGACACGTGGTGGTATGGTATTGGATTTGGTAAGCTGAATTTTGACCGTTTTGTTGGACCGGGTTTTTTTTCTATTTTTGATGGACCGGGTTAAATTTTGTTTTTTTGCTTTTTAAGATCTATGAGCGAGATTAACGGAGGGGAAAGAAGGATTTAATCATAATTTGTGTGCGCTAAGCTATAATTTGTCTTGTCTTAGTGTCGGCGTGTCATAGATTTAGCAAGCAGAATTTTTTTTATGAATTGTGAAAATTATTATAATAGTCAAATAATATACCTAAAGAGTACTTTAAAAATTTAAGAAATTTTATTAAAGTTTATTCGTATCTCTCTAGGTCCTTAAACATAAAGGAAACCGATAGTTACAAAACTTCTTAATTGAGTATAATTTACTCTTTTCTATAATTTTCTTTTTAATTTGTGTATAAGCTATTTCTATATTTATAGTAATCCCCCTAAATTGCTTTCAATTTCTAGTTTTTCATATGTGATATATCTTAGTTCCCCGTATTGTAGTTGGGAGAATGCTCTTTTTTTTTTTAACTATTTCTAATGGCTACTTATGATCCATCTTAAACATTGTGTTGCTTGGCCCTTTCATTTGTATTTTAATTACACTTACAATAGTTATTGCTTATCTTGTCTCAATTTATATGACTTAGTTTTCTTTTTTAATCAGTTTCAAACAGAATGATACATTTTAATATTAAGTAACAATTTAATTTTAAAATGTCTATTTTACACTTAATAAAATGATTTATAGCTACAGAAAATTATATTATTCATTTTAAAACTTAAGTTTTAAAAATCTTTTTTTTAACATCGTGTCAAGTCAAACTAACTCACATAAAATGTATCAGACTATCCTTTGTTTAAGGTGACTCGATCTCATCAATACACATGATACCAATTTTAACTTATACTCCCTCTGTCCCTAATTACTTTCCGCTTTTGAATTGACACACCTATTAAGAAAACAATGATTGACATAATAAGTTTATCATTTTACCCCTATTAATTATGAAGTGAATGAATTAAAAATTTAAGAGTTTCAAGAAGTTTTATATTTTTCAAAGTGATTAATTGAAGGTATAATAGGCAAAAAAAATGTCCATTCTTGATTTGATAAAATAGACAAGTAGTAATTAGAAACAACTAAAAAAGAAAAAGTTGACAAGTATTAGGGTCGGAGAGAGTAATAAACATGTTAGATATGAAACTTTTTTATTAGTTAATAAAGTAGTAACCTTTTAATTTAATTACTACTTACTCATTTACTTGCATAATTTAACCAAAAAAAACGGTGTGGAGTTGTGACAAAAATGAATGGGGTGACTCACCGTCAGTTGATGGGGAACACGTGGAACTTTTGAAATGGGTCCCACTTAAGTCTCAACTGTTTTGACTGAAATAATTTTCGCCGTTGATTTAGTGGAAATATTTGATTTTCGCTATCATTTGCGTGAGGCATGGTTAAGGAGTATTCATTCATGTGGCGGTGCTAAAACAATTAAATTAAATATATCTTTCTAAAGGTGGTTGGTTACACCTTTATTTATTTTTTATTTTTTTTGGCTTCAAGTAGGCGTTTGTTTATGAAAATCAAATATTATTCACTTTATTTAAAATGAATATATCACTAAAAATTGTATCGAAGTAATAAGTATTTCTTCATATTTAATCAGGGATTTCAGGTTTGGGTCTCATTGGGTACATAGTCGTTTTTATTATGGAGCGCTTTACTTGTTTACCCTCCAATTTGTAACTTTTCGACATGAATTCGGGCTCCAATGTGAATATCAGACACCATATGAAATATCATAATAGATAGTCACATAATGCAGAGGTGTAGTAGCTACATAGATCGACGGTGATCAATTGAACACCCTTGGTCACAAAATCATATTTGTATATATAGGTCAAAAACTATATTTTAGAGACTGTCAAATTTTTGAACATTCCAAATTTCGTTACTGACATAATGTCATAGATTAAATCTTATATATACGAGCTATTACATACTTTATTTTAAAATTTTAAAATTGAAATTAAAGATAAAGTTACGTTTGGTTATAACTTTTATAAACAATTTCAAATTATAAAAGAAATTGTTTTGACGAAGTTTCAAATAAAGTGAAAAAATTGAGAGTGAGACAAGCATTAGAAAAGGAGGGTTAAGGAGATAGCATGAATATAGGCGTATAAAACGCTTTTGACACCAAAATGAATTGTTGAAAGAAAAGTGTGTTGTGATTTTTATGAACACATTTATAAAGTGATTAGGACTAAGAAACAACATATATAGAAATTAGAAGAGGTAGGGTATTAGACACCGAATGGAAAATTGAAAAAAAAAAACAAATATGATTTATACCTCCGGGTTTACTACATAGAATATATCATACTAATAGATAGTCACATGCAGAGGCATAGTAGCTACACATATCGAAGGGTGGTCAATTGAACATTTTTTGTCACAAAATTATTGTATATGTAGGTAAAAAAAATATGTTATAGAGACTATCAAATTTTTGAACATTCCAAATTTCGCCACTGACATAATGTCATAGAGATCTAATATATACGAGCTTCTATATATTATTATATTACATATATCTCTTCACTCTATTAAAAATTTTGAAGTTGAAATTGAATATAGAGTTTATGTTTGGTTATAGCTTTTACAAACAATTTCAAGTTGTAATAGAAATGATTATGACGAAGCGTCTGATTTTCAAACAAAGTGAAAAAAATTGTGAGTGAGACAAACATTAGAAAAGGAAATTAGGGAGATATAGCATGAATATAGGCGTATATAACGCTTTTGACACCAAAATGAATGTTGAAAAAAAAGTGTGTTGTGATTTATATGAACACATTTATCAAGTGTGATTAGGACTAAATAACAACATAGAAAGAAGGGGTATGTAGGGTCTCGAGCCGCTAAATTTATGGGAATTATCCTTCTAATTAGCATTCAACATGCAATGTACACCTACAAATACCTATTACCTAACTTTATTTGACTAAAGTTCACCATGAGAATAATTTTTGAAATCTCATAATTAACCATAATCATATTAATTACTCCATCTGTCCCTAATTACTTGTTCACTTTTGAATTGACATACTTATTGAAAAAACAATTATTGATATAGTGAGCTTATCATTTTATCCCTATTAATTATGAAGTAGATGCATTAATAACTTGAGATTTTCAAGAAGTTCTATCTTTTTCAAAGTAATTAATTGAGGATATAATAGGCAAAAAGAAATTGTCCTTTCTTGATTTGTCAAAATGGACAAGTAATTAGGAACAACTAAAAAATGAAAAGTATACAAGTAATTAGAGACAGAGGGAGTACAAGTTTAAGCATAATGATTTTGTGGTTTGATCATAATCATGTTAGTTACTAGTTTAAGCATAATGATTTTGTGGTTTGAGAAATTACATATACCTATCCTATTTACATTTTTAGGTAACAAAACTTGATTCAAGTGACTAAACTTTTTAATGTTCCTACATTGTTTTTTTATTATGTGATTTTTTACTTACTTACGTAAATATGATATGTTAAGAAAATATTTATCATTTATAGCAATTACATCTTTTTTCACGTCTACACGTAATATAGTTTTAATACATCTTACATAGAAAAATTTATAAACACATATTATACAAGTTTATTGATAGATAATACATTTATCACATATTTTAATATATTTATAATACATTGTGTCAATTTCTTACAAAACAAGCATAATATATTTATGATACGTCTATATTGCATGCATAATTACTTTTAATACATACTACATATTTATCATAGTATTGCTATATATTGCTATAAATAGTAATAAATTAAAAATATTGCTAAAATTAGTAATTATTTATTAAAAAGATACTCACACAAGTAATTTTACCATACTTTTGCAAGTATACAAGGGTCTGTCTTACAGCTATACCAGACCATAAACAAATGGATTGCAAATTGTTTTAATTTGGGCCAAGTATACAAATGGACTCTGGGCCTAAACATTTGAGAGCTAGTCAAAGAAATTCAATTGACATTTAATAGTTAAAATATACTCCCTCTGTCCCAATTTATATAACTTACTTTCCTTTTTAATCAGTCAAAAAAGAATGACACATTTCCATATTAAGTAACAATTTCACTATAAAATGTCTATTTTATCCTTAATGAAATGATTTACAGCCACACAAATTTCTATCATTCATTTTGGACCACAAGTTTTAAAAGTCTTCCTTTCTTTCTTAAACTCCGTGCCGAGTCAAACAACCTCACATAAAATGGAACGGAGGGAGTATTTATTTATTATATATGTATTATACACTTGTATATACATTTTTAATACAATATATATATATATATACACATTTTTATCAATAAGTTTAATATTCACTTTTCATACCATATATACACATTATATACAATTTTATCAGTACACTTTTTCCTACACATTTATATTCACTATTTCATAACAATATACATTATATATATTTTTACCAGTACATTTTTCATACACACCATGTGATTACTAGCTGACACATGCAAGTCAATACATTCTTAATAATCTGGAAAAACACTATGAAAACTGGCATTATTATTTCTGGAGAATGTTTTCCTACATATATACCAAACTTGTGCTTCTTCTCCCTCCCTTCAACCTTAATTATTATCGTAGTAAGTGTAAGCTTTGCCACTATTCATCATTATTATCAATGCAGTCAATTCTTACTATTAACTACGGCTTAAGTCATATACAACCCTTCAAAGTTGTCCGCATATTTCACTTGAACACCTTAACTAAGTCGTGTACCTATTGAACACCTCTAATAGTTCGAATTGATACCATCTGAGCATTTTTTACTTACGTGGCATTTTGGGTGTGATTCACGAATAATAAGCGCGTGAAAGGATTAAATTAGACATTTTTTAAACTTAAAAATCTCTTTCTTCTTCATTGGACTTGTTGCCATCACTTCTCCACCTTACCACTCGCATCCGCCATTGTTGCCATAAACACCCTTCTTCTTCCTCATTTTTCTCTTCCTTTACCATCATTATCATTTTATTTTTTCAGATTTGTTATTATGGCAGCCAATACATCCATTTCTTCCTCTTCTTTTAAGCAACAACTACGAGAGAAGGCCCAAAATAGTCCCTCATCTTTGGGTTGAGACTCAAAGTCATCCTTGAGTTTTCACATGGAGCACTAATAGTCCCTCATGTTTGCAATATTGGTGCACTTTTGGTCCTCCCCTAAACTTTTGCCTATTTTTTAACATTAATTTTTTTCATAATTTTATGTAAGGAATGTTCTATCGTCTTTTTATATATTTAGTAGAAACAATAATTCTATGTGAGAGAAGGTGAGAAAAAGAACACATTATTCTGTTCAGTATAAATATTACTGCAGCTAAACTAATAAGAACATTTTAACATATGACATTGCTAGAAAAGAAAAATTTGTACTATTGCACGTGAAATCATCGTGATGAACCTCTCGACTTTACTTGCAATACGATTTCTACTAAACAAAACAAGGTGTTTTTCTTCTCACAATCTCTCATATGGAGTTATTATTTCTACTAAATATATAAAATGACAATTAAACATTCCATTCATAAATTATGAATAAAATTAATATTAAAAAATAGGCAAAATTTTGAAGGAGGACTAAAAGTGCACCAATATTGCAAATCTGAGGGACTATTAATGCTCCATGTGAAAACTCAAGGATGACTTTGAATCTTAACCCAAAGATGAGGGACTATTTTGGACCTTTTCTCCAACAACTACCATCACCTCTACCATTAACATCGACACTTGGTCGTATTTCTTTTCTTCAACGCTATATTCCTTTTCTTTTTATTATTATTTCTATAGTGACTTCATCTCCTCTATCACATTGAATCTATATTTGCCATTATTGTTGATTTAGAAGATTCGAAAAAATAAAAAAAAGGAGAGTAGTGTTCTGATAGGTAACAAGGAAGAACTTGGGTGGTTGATAACAATGGTAACTATTAAAGTTTTTTTAATTTTTGTTTTGAATCTAAACGATTTGCCATTGTTAATCTATGGTAAAGAAGAACAAAAAATAAAAAGAGAAAGAGACAGTGGGGGGGTGGGGATCATGGGTAGCAAGGGAAAGGTTTGGTAGGTGTGGGAATTGTGCAGGGATTGCAAAATTTTATTTTATTTTTTGTTATTTAAAATATTTTTTTCCACTCATATTGAATTATATTTTTTTAATATTTTTTTTGGATCCAACTGACACATGTCATAATTTAATTTGTCATAGTGCCATGTCATAACGAGTGTATCTCACACACTTAATATTTTTGGCTGATTGTCCAAAAAATGTCAAATATGTGTCAATCCTAAGTGGTAAAAGGGTTCAATAGGTACAAGGCTTAGTTGAAGTGTTCAAGTGAAATATGCGGACAACTTTAATGGGCTGTGTATGACTTATGCCTTTTATCTTCACCATAACGTTACTAATTATCATCATACATTCTTCGGCAATTACTATCAACTATTAACATCAACCAACTCCATCAACCAACTAGAGACAATATCTTAATCATTCTAACTTTAAAAATCCCCTGGACTTCGATTTGGTGGTACTTATAGAGCTCAATACGTGATGTATAGATTATGCATTAAACACTTGGTTTAAAAGCTTTAGGATTTTAGATTAGCGGTAAGAGAAGTAAAATTAAACGTTCATTGATCAATTGTTGGCCATGTCTTTAAAAAATAGTCAATATCATGAAAATTTTGAATTTCAAGTGAAATTTCATGGTAAAGTCCTCGAGTTTCACATGTTGAATTTGAAACTCTATATGATAACAACTATTTTTAATTAACATGATTGAAATTACTTATTTGTGAATTTTACTCAAATTAGAATGCAACACATAATGCGTTGATATTATACACTAAAAGTCTAGTACCTAGTTATGAATCGACTTCAGAAATTTCTCGATTATAGAAAAAGTCCCGTTAAGAAAAAATTGAATTGATGGATTTAATGAAGCTCAAATATCTCAATAATCCAACTTTCATTAGTTTATTAAGAAGCACTTTTTAGTTTGGACTAAAGATTTCAACTAATTTGCTTAATGGATTAGGGGAAAAGTTCGTTGTTTAGTTGTCAACTCATGGGAATAAATTAAATTAATCTCGACTTGACTAATCCATGCAAAAATAATATTCTTAACATTATTTGAAAAATATTTTTTCTATTTAATTAATTGTAACAAAGGTAGTCAAAGAACTATAGTAATAAGATTAGGTAATATGATATGATTTTCCAATTAATTTCTAACTTGGTCCACCAATCATTCTTGTTCTATCTGCCCCATTAATCACCTTTTTTGCTTTCTAATTTAAAAATTGATTTACTACTAATAAACTACCTTGCTAACTAATTAAACAACCACTCTTTTGCTCCTTTTAAGCTATGATTTTTTTTTTAAAGTTCCATTATCAAAATCCGAGATACATAATAGCAGTGGTGAAGTCAGAATTTTCATTAACGAATTCAAAAAATGAAAAAATAAACACATGTAGAAGTCGAAGAGAGTTCAATATCTACCATATTTACATAATTTTTTTTTATAATTTTAACCATGTATTAAAAAATTTAATTTTTCATCGAAAGGGGTTCAAATGAGATCCCCGAGACCCTTATTAGCTCCGCCCCGCCTACTTAATAGAATTACACAACCACCCTCCTTTTTGATAGTATTGAACAACGATTATTCTCTCTCTTTTTAGCTAAATAAAGTTAAATCTTACTAAAATAAAAAATTGAATTGATTTTTAAAATTCCACTATCAAATTCTAGATATAGTATACTTAAAAGAATTAAACAACTAACCTCCTTGCTAGCTCCATTAGCCTAAAAAATAAAAATTATTTTCCTAATAATTTACTTTATTTAAGCACTATATAAGGTCCATTCCACTTAATCATTCTCATCACAAACAAGCAAAATATATCATAGGCATTAAGCAATCAATTGAAAACAAAATCACCCCCACAAATTAATTATCTTTGATCAAAATGGATAAAAGTGAGTCAACCAAAATTGAAATGGGAGAGAGTAGCAAATTAGAAAGAAAATTAGGAAAAGCTCCACTTTTAGGATCACCATCTCATGCTATTTCATCAAGTGTTCCTATAGTTTCAAATAATAAAAAAGTTGGTAATTACAAGAAGGGAATTTCTATTTTTGATCTAATCTTGAGAATTGCATCTGTTGCTACTTCTATTGGTGCTGCTGTTGGCATGGCAACTGCTGGAGAAACTCTTCCTTTCTTCACTCAATTCTTTCAATTCGAAGCTGGTTATGACGATCTTCCTACTTTTACGTAAGTAACCTGTCTGTCTTCATTTTAATGATTACAATTTTCACATCTTAGTTAGGCTAAAGTGTAAATATCCTTCAAGTGACGTGATAATGTAAAGCGATGTACATAACACTACTAGAATACAAAGAATTAGCGACCAAACAAAATTTCGTAGCTAAACAATAAAAATCTCATGCTAATCTCATTTAGCTACATATTAATGACATATTATAAGAAAATTCAATTAGCTAAAAGCTATTTAGCTTCAAATTAATTAACTAGGAATTATCAATAAATTTCACAGTTAATTTTATGTTTTTTTTTTTGTAGACATAACTTAAACTTGCGCATATATGATACAAATATCAGATATGACTTTATTAATGTAATGGTTAATTTGTTGTACATATTTTGTAGGTTCTTTGTGATAGCCATGTCAATAGTGGTTGCCTACCTAGTCCTCTCCATACCATTCTCTATAGTGTGCATTGCCCGCTCTCATGTCGTTGCTCCAAGACTACTCCTCATTATTTTTGACACGGTAAGATATTATTACTATCAAAATACTTCTTCACTTTTACTTTGTCTGACACTATCTTTTAAAATGACGTACTTCTGACACTGTATGAACCAATAACACAATATCATTATAAACATCATTTTTTTTTATTAATGTTGTGCACATTTTTTTAGGCCATTATCACATTGACAACATCAGCAGCAGGGGCATCAACAGCCATAGTATACTTAGCACACAATGGTAACCAAGATGCTAATTGGCTTGCATTTTGTAACCAATTTGGTGATTTTTGCCAAACAACTAGTGGAGCTGTTGTGGCTGCTTTTATCACAATTGTGCTTTTGCTTATCTTGATTGTGTTGTCTGCTATTGCTCTTAAGAGACATTAATTGACCAAAAAAAATATATTGTAATTTGTATTTTCTTGTTGTTACTTTTGTAATTGTACTTTTGTGTAAGTGTTAATTTATTATGATGTTTTTATTTTGGATGAGGGGGGAGTGTGTTTGTAATGTTGTGTTGGTGTTTGTAACTTTTCACTAAACAGGGAGAGGTAAAAAAATTGTAACATTACAATTGGTGAATTGTGAGAATTAATATTCTGATTTGTAATTTTCTTTATATTTTTTTTTTTACTATATGCTATTTCATTTTTATGATGTCTATGTAACTTGTTGCAAACACCTATTACTACACAAATTCTCTTGATATATAATTTGTGATTTTGAAAACCATTCTATTATTGTTTGATTATGCATTTGAATGATTTTTGTTTAGTTTTTGAAGAAGAGCTTTTCAAATTTGTTGGTCTTTATTAGTTTTTAAGTGATTTTTTTCTCAGTCATAAAATTTCAATTACTTTTTCAAATGAAATGCACGCTGAAACACTTTGTTCTCCCATCCAAACTATCTTTCAAATGATCACTGTCGACCTTCCACAACCTTCAGGTGTTCCATCTTCGTGATCAAAGAGATCGTATAGCTTGAATATGTATACTTGAACTTTCTTGGAATGTGAAAAAGTACATTTTTGAGCCTCAAATCTTCATTAAAAGTTCTCTTCAAACCTTCAAAGTAGCGATTCGATGAAAAATGTTCTTGAACATCTTTACTAGGCTGGACATGCTTGCATCACTTTCACCCTTGCCATTATCAATCAAATCTTATAGAATTCCACTTAGATAAGATAATAACGACAAGAACATTTAAAAACAATGAATATGTTATTCAGTTACCAAATGTGAATGAGGTTGTTGAATATCATGTTTATGAGGAAGCATCTGACTACTTCATGCATGCTCCACTTGGCTATACCTTTTAGCTAGCACATGCTAAAAAGGAAAAGTAAATAGCCGTTTCATGCTTGACTCAATCAAAATATATCAAAAAATCCTTAAAGTTTTTATCATGAAATTTATATAAAACCAAGAAAAAAATAATCTCCAAGAATTTGATTTAGTGGTGAGATCCCAATGCATGTTGTATAGAATAAGTACATGTTACACTATTAAACTCCCCCCTACACAAAAACATGATATATGGAGTGAAAATAGTAAAGAAGTAAGCTTATATTCATCGAGTTTTGAACCTCGCAACACTTGTCTTTGAGACATAAATGGACAACTTATTAAAGGAAAGTGACTTGAAATTAAAAAGAAAAATTGTGAGAAAAAAATGATTTCTAAAATTTTAATTTATTTATAAAAGAAGAAGAAATAAAAATCAATAAGAAGATAAATATATTATTTAATTTAATAAAAGGAAAAAATTACTTATCTTATTAACTCACTCAATAAAAATAAAAAAAATCCCGCCGGCCTCCAGTATCAAATTAAAAAGATTGTTTAAATTCTTAAAAAAATTAAATTTATAATATTTTACTTCATATATTTGGGGCAAAAGACCAGGGTTTCACCATTATTTGAAATTTGTTCACTGAAGAGAGTGTAGCAGAGATGTGGCCGAGTGCAGAAGGAGGGCCACCGGAGGTCACTCTAGAAACTTCCATGGGTTCTCTTACACTTGAGGTACTCTATTTTTCTTCCTTTTTGTTGATTTTGAAGTTGTGTTTTTGCATAATGATGATAAAGTTGAAATTTTGCAATTTGTTTAGATGTATTACAAACAAGCACCAAGAACTTGCCGGAATTTCATAGAGCTTGCTCGAAGAGGCTACTATGATAATGTCAAGTTTCACAGAATCATTAAGGTTTTGCTTTTTTTCTCATTTTAGGGTTCATTTGGTCCCAAAACAAGTTATTTCAGGATTAGTTATCGCAGGATTGTTATTGCTCGTACCAAATGAGCGCTTAGATTGTTGTGCTTTTGGATCTTTATTAGTATTGTTTTATCATTTTCGTTTATGAGTTTTTTTTCTATTTGGGTATAGGATTTTATTGTGCAAGGTGGAGATCCAACTGGTACCGGAAGAGGTGGAGAATCAATCTATGGGTATGTAGATGTTGTTAAATAGTGTGTTATATGTGTATGTATTTACTTCAAATTGCATTTGATATCCTATGTGAGATAAAAGAAGGTAGGCCAAGTAGGGCATTATAGCTAATTCAATTCTTGTTGGAGAGCAGATGGTAAAGCTAGTTCTTGTTGGAGAGCAAGTTAAGTGGAAATCAATCTAGTTAGTTTTGGGGATCAAACATTTTTGTTTCCTACAAAATAGGAGCCTCTCTTTACTCTAAATAAAAGATGCTAAGAAGTAATGCAAGTCTATCTTTAATAGCTTTACTCTACCTCTCTTGTTTCACTTGTACTTTCTACTACTCCCTCAGTTTCAATTTATTTGTCTTACTTTCCTTTTTTCTTTTTTGTCTGTTTCCAAAAGAATGTCTCTTTCATGTTTTGACAACCTTTTAATCCCAACTTGCTTTTGTTCATGTTATCCGATCCAAGAATTATAATTAAAACTAGTGAACATGAACTTTATTGCTCTTGTGAAGCAGCATGCCATATCTATGGTATTCATGTGATGGAAAACACTGCTGCCTATTGCCATCTATCAAATATCTCAAAAAGATTGAATGAGCATGCGTGGAGTTTTATGGTATAGAGAGTGTTACCATAATAAAATATTAAAATGCAATAACTTATATTCACATCAATGTTGATAAATAGCTTGATTTTGCATAAATATATCTTTAGAATCTACTTAATTCATACATTTCTAAATTGTTGACATTCAAAAACTTACAAGCCAATTTATTTTTTAATAAATGGTACAACACAACACAAGGATGGTGTTAAAAATTAACAATAGTGTGCAAAGCTCCGATCTTTTCTACATGGTATCTACATCATATATAAAGGTCATGTTGTACCAAAAAAGCTAGCAAAGAAATACATTTGTGTTTAAGGCTATGTATCTTTCCAGGTTTACCTTTGAAAATTCTATTGTTTCTTTCGGTCCAAATGGTTCACCAAATGACCATGGGAATAGTGCCCCAAAGCCTATGTGTCTTCTATTGAGACTATCTCTTCTACAACTATGTAAGAAATCCAGTATGGCTACGGAGTTATTATTATAGGAGATGTCCATAATGGCAAACAACATGCTCCAAATATGATAAATTATCTTATCAACTATCTTAGGGTTCTCTTTATAAAAGGAACAGCCGTTACATAATTGCATTTTTCCTCTCTGAGACTTTGATTAAGTGAGGCATTGCTTCCTTAGCCATAAGCCAAGTAAAACAAGAAACCTTAAAGGGTGCTTAGTTGTGACTTGTGTCAAATCTTCCCCCAAGACCAAAGATCAATGTCGGAAAAAGTCAATGACATGTTACAGACAACTTAGAAGATTCCACCTGAATGGAACCTTCATATAATAAAGCATCCCTGTGTTTATTTGGGAGGATTGTGCTTTGGGACTGTAACATAGAACCAAATCTTGCAATTTCCCAATTCCTTTTTAAGAACAGATTTCATCATTGAGCATCAGAAAAATCGGCTATAGCAGCATTATGAAGTGCAGAAAAGTTGTCAAAGGGAGGAGATGTGGGGTGAATTTGCAGGAAGCAGGGGCTTGGGAAGATCAATGAGTAATGATCTACACAGTCATATATAGCTTTTCCTGGAAGTTTATTAGCAAGTTTTAGTCCTCTAGAAAATTCACTGGGATTTGTTGTGGACATGTTTAGATATCTTAGAGGAACAATTCGGATATGAGTTTGTCTTATTAATTAATCCAACTCACCGCTAATTGGTTACGTAGAGGAATTTTTTTTGTTCGATCGACATGAAGCTTGATCTCAGATAGGCTATTTATTCACGTATGGCGGCAAAACCATATCATGGCATTTAACAAATAAAAAATGGTTATTAATTATTTAAATCATATAGAAATAATAGACCAAAACACATTTCACCAAAACAATTTCACTCATTGTATTCAAAAGATCTGGTGAATAGTTGTTCAACAAGTTTGTTTAAGTGATAATGTAATAAGTTAACTGGGGCATTGGCAACCTCAACATTTGATAAGCCAATAAATACAAGATTGCAATGTGTCGTCTCCAAAACAATATATGTTTTCATCAACGGGATTAGATTACATGTTGTACTCTCTTTTCCTTGATCAAGGTTTTTGTTCCAATGGATTTTTCCTAACCAGGAAGTCATGCAAAGGATAATACCACTAAGCCATAACTTCTTTCTCTTAGGGGTCGTTTGGTACAGTGCATAAAAATAATGTGGAATATGGCGTATTAGTAATGCTGGGATTATTCTTATGCACTGTTTGGTTTGGTGTATTAAAATAACATGCATAACATAATTTCTAAAAAATATTTGTTTACAAAAATACCCTCCACAAATATGGTGGAAAGGATGTGGAAAAGGTTTTTGAGAGACAATTGTGTCTTTAATCATGCTAATGCATATATTAGAATCCCTTGCATTGCTAATATCATATATGTATTAGTTGTATATGACATAATATCAAATAAAGTGTATAACTAATGCTTGCAATAGCTATACGAAGGTTGTAGAAGTGTACCAGACAAGGTATTAGTAATACACAAAACTAATGCATCCTACCAAACGACCCTTAAAGTGTTATTATTTCAGCAGTTGCACTAACAACCTGGATTATCTTATATATTTTATAAATCGATGTTACTATATATGAATTATCAATTGTGGAAAGTAGCTATAGAATTATCTATTTTTCTTAAAATTTTGAAAAGAAGGATAAAAGGAGAGACAAGATGAAACTGAATGGCTAATCTCTCGTGACTAGAGTTTGTGCTCAAAGTAGCATGCCAAATACATAGTTATATTACTGCTGGCATACATCTGTTAAAGGTACATTAAAACCGTTTCTATTGTCAAATAAATGTAAATAAAGGGCTAACTATCTGTTCAAGGTTGCTGCTAACAAACGTAATATTTTCGACCACATGCTTAAGCTCTTGTCGTTCTGCATCTAGTTTATTATCTCCAGTGGTTTCGGAGAAGATACATCATTAACAAGGGACTGATGGTGAAGATTTAATTGGGGCATCTAATAGTTGTGTCATTTACTGTTATTGATTATCATTTATAGTCATACATAAACTTGTCTGTCTGACATAGTGAAGAAGAAGATCATCTTTTGCATACTTGGCCTTTTAGTGACTTCTTAAGTTAACCTTGCAGCCAGAAGTTTGAAGACGAGATAAACCCACAGCTAAAGCATACAGGAGCAGGTATCATATCCATGGCTAATGCTGGACCAAATACAAATGGAAGTCAATTCTTCATCACCTTGGCACCTGCACAGTCACTTGATGGTAAGTATACATATCCAGGTTGTTTTCCATCAATTTGTATGAATAGGCTTTTTGATGTTGAATCAGCTGGCTGTAGTGCATGTGCTGATCTATTTTCGGTACCTTGCTCCGTTAACACTATTTTTCTGTTTGTATATCAAATAGTAAAAAATAATTTCTAATGGAACTTGAAATGGTGATAAAAAGGTGTTCCAAAAATTCAGATGAATCCCCTTGTCAACATGATTGAGCTTAAGTTCATGGATGACTATCCATGTATGTGTGGAGGATAGTCATGGTTGTCTATCCATGTATGTGAGGAGCTTAAGTTCATGGATGACTTCCATGATGAGATGCTGGCTCTCTTTTGGCTTCTATTGAGGATGATGAATTCATACCAAACCAAGTTGGGGGAAGAAATCTTCTCTCCTTTCCTAGATTGTCTTAAAATTCATGAGCTACCATGTCAAGGCTGCCTTAAAATATTTGGTACATGATTCCAAGATCAATTCTTGTGACGGCATTCTCATTTTTACAATGATAGAAAATATATTTTAAGACCTTGGTTATGCTGAATCTAATACTCTTGCCCCAGCTCTGTTGATGTGTCTCTCTAGTCTGCAATTAGCATAAGCATGATTAGAACAGTTGTGATCTCTTCTTTGTTTGTAGTTTTTTCTTATGATGCACTGTTGTAGCACACTATTAGCTGATGAGTTTTCGTTCAATGTGATGTTAGGGAAACATACTATTTTTGGAAGAGTTTGTCGGGGAATGGAAATTGTCAAGAGACTTGGCAGTGTACAGACTGATAATACTGACAGGTAATGTGCTTCCTTATAATATTTGTGTTTACATTAGAATGAGAACAAATGTCATGCTCTAGCATTGCAAAAAATGTTATGTGTACAGAAAACATCAATAATCAAGGTCGTCTTTGTTTGGAGAATGAAATTTGCAGAAAGAGTAAATAATTTATTACTTTGTATGTTAATGTTCTTGTCAACTTGTCCTTCTCTGTTATATGTTTGAATGCAGAAAAAACTCATTCATGCATTTAACGTTTGTTAGTCCTATCTTTAAAATCGTACTATTGAGTATGAAAGCTCTAATTCCAGTTCCATTTGATATCAATGCAGACCAATCCATGATGTGAGGATATTGAGGACTACTGTCAAGGATTGATCTTCTGCATCTTTAAAAACAAATGTTATATTAGCTAGAGCATAACAATTGTTTTAATTTTTGTCATCACAACTAAGATCCATTCTATCTTCTGCTTTCTAAGTGAGAAAAAACTGATTTAGGTCTGTATGTGGGAACGTGGATACAAATTTTGTGCTACCAAAATGATACTAATATGCTATTTTGTGTGGGGCTTAGTTTTGTGAGGCTTATGCCCCGAACGTACGGCTGTACGTCCTAAGCACATGTAATGCTTAATGTTTTGACATTTTAGACCTTGCCATGACTGAATTTTTTCTTTCTTTTTTCTTTAATGATGTGTGTGTGTTTTGGGATCTTGAAACATGAATTCGTGATTATATAACATAACAACATGTAATGCTTAATGCTTTGACTCATTAATGTTGCTCATAGTTTTTCTAGGGAAGACATTGCTTTTTGGAGTTAATGGATCATGAAACAGTAATTTAGGGTTATCTAAATTTTTTGTGTGTAATATCTATAAATTTTTCGTAACATGTGTGACCGATTCTGTTTGAGCTCAAAGTTTGTGCGACCTAATAAATGACACTCTTAGTTTTGTAGAGAATTGCATGCCTTCTTTTTTTGGAGATAGAGTCTCGAAAAAAGAAATTTATGGAACACTCCGTAGGGAGTTGGGGAACAATACGTATGGTCTCACCATTTTCTGACTCACTATTGGGGATTCAGGGGCCAATATATTTTGGTGATATGACTTTCAAATGACTTCTTTGATAAACCTTCACAAAACCCTCCATATGGAGTTGAGGGAGCAGTACGTACTATATATTCATTTTTGAGTCATTTTTGGGCATTTAGAGGTCAATTTACAGGAATTAGACGGTTTTCTCAATTTTCGTGTATATTAGCCTATGAATATTTTGGTGATATACCTCCAGACAATTTCTATGCGAAACTTTTATGGAACCCTCCGTAGGGTTCTCGCCATTTTGGAGTCGTTTTTGGGCATTTAGGGGTAAATTTATAAGAATTAGACAAATTTTTTTAGTTTTTCATGTGTTCAACCCATGAATACTTTGGTGATATGACTTCTAAAGAATTTCTTTGCGAAATCTTTACGGAACTCTCCGTAGGGAGTTGGGGAGCTGTACGTACTGTCTTATTATTTTTGAATCATTTTTGGGCATTTAAGGGTTAATTTACAGGAATTAGGTTATTTCTTCGTTTTTCGTGTGTGTTAGCCAATAAATATTTTGCTGTTGTGACTTTCTGATACTTCTTTGCGAAATCTTTACAGAACCCTCCAGATGAATTTGGGGAAACAATACGTACAGTCTCACCATTTTTTAGTCATGTTGGGCATTTACAGGAATTAGATGATTTTCTCACTGTTTTATGTGTGTTAACCTATGAATATTTTGGTGATACGGCTTCTGGACGATTATCTTGCGAAACATTTACATAAATCTCCATAGAGAGTTGGGGGACAGTATGTACAATCTCACAACTTTTCGAGTTAGGGCATTTAGGGGCCAATTTATAAAAATTAGGCAAATTTCTCTATTTTTTCGTGTGTATTAGCTCAGGAATATTTTAGTGATATGGCTTCCGACGATTTATTTGCTAAACCTTTACGACACCTTGAGTAGGATGTTCTGGGAGTAGTACATATAGTCTAACCATTTTTGATTCATTTTTGGGAATTTAGGGGCCAATTTACAAGAATTAGACAATTTTCTTAGTTTTCTTGTGTTAGCCTATGAATATTTTGGTGATATGACTTTCAAAAGATTTCTTTGCGAAACTTTTACATGAACCCTTCGTAGAGAGTTGGGCGAGCAGTATGTATAATCTCAGCATTTTTGAGTCATTTTTGGACATTCAAGGGCCAATTTACAGAAATTAGGTGATTTTTTCAATCTTTTATGTGTTAGCCCATGAATATTTTGGTGATATCGCTTTTAGATGATTTCTTTATGAAACACTTACGGAACCCTCCGTAGGGAGTTGGGGGAGCAAAATGTATAGTTTTAACATTTTGAGACATTTTTGGGCATTTAGGGGCCAAATAAAAGGAATAAGACAATTTTCTTTGTTTTCGTGTGTAAGTCTATAAATAATTGGGATAAGGGTATAAAAAATATCTTAACTTTGGTTGGATTTGCTGTTGCGATACTAAACTTTCATGAGAAACTATTACCTCCCTAGACTATTTAACACCATATTTTAAACATATATAATGCCCACGTAGACATAAAAAATAATGCAAAATTATAAATAGTAATGTGTCTATGTGGGCACATATATACCTTTAAAATACACTATTAAATAGTTCATGGGGTAAAAAATACGGTATTAAATAGTGTAGGGAGGTAATAGGTCCTTATGAAAGTTTAGTATCGCAACAGCAAATTCGACCAAAGTTGGGGTATTTTTCAGACCCTTATCCCTAAATAATTTGGTGATTTGGTTTCTGGATGATTTCTTTGTGAAATCTATATGGAACCCTCCGTAGGAAATTTGGGGAGTGCTACATACATTCTCACCATTTTTGAGTCATTTTTGGGCATTCAGAGGCCAATTTACAGGAATCAGACAATTTTCTAAGTTTTTCGTGTGTTAACCAATGAATATTATGGTGATATGGTTTCCAGATAATTTTTTTGCGAAACCTTTATGAAGCCTCTGTAAGGAGTTGAGTAGTAGGTACAATCTCATCATTTTGAGTCATTTTTGGGCATTCAAGGGCCAATTTATAGGAATTATGCGATTTTATCAATTTTGAAATGTGTATGTAACTTTTATATTTTTTCGTGTGTATTAGCCCATAGATTTGGCGCCTTGGAGTACCCAAAATATTTTTCTAAATTTTTTTTATGAGAAACTCCGTAATGAGTAGGGGGAACATTTTAAAAATAACACGACTTTCTTGGTATTTCGAGTGTATTAGCACATGGATCTGGCACCCAGAGCACCTCAAATTTTTTTCTCAAAAAGATTTATGAGGACTTTCGTAATGAGTTGGGAAACTTCACGTGTACTCACACTATTTTTTTAACGCCCATTTCCTCATTTACAATCCCTTTTTTAAGAATAACCAAATTACCCAATTTTTTATGTGTATTAGCCCATAGATTTGGCGCCCGAAACACCTAAAAAAAATTTCTCTCAAAAAACCTTATGAGGACCTCCGTAATGAGTTGGGTAATCTTTATGTATACTCACACCATTTCTTTGACGCCAATTTTCGCATTTACAAACCCTTTTTGAAGAATCGCCCAAATTTTTCAATTTTTCGTGTGTATTAGCCCATAGATCTGGCGCCCGGAGCACAAGTTTTTTTTTTCAAAAAACTTTATGAGAACCTCCGTAATGAGTTGGAGAACCTTCACGTATACTCACACCATTTTTTTAATGCTCATTTCTGCATTTACAAGCCTTTTTTAAAGAATCGCTCAAATTTCTCGATTTTTCGTGTGTGCACCATGGATCTGGCGCCAGGAGCACCTAGAAAAAATTTCTCAAAAAACTTCATGAGGACCTCCGTAATGAGTTGGGAACCTTCATGTATACTCACACCATTTTATAACGTCAATTTCTGAATTTACAAGCCTTTTTTTAAAAATCGCCCAAATTCATCAATTTTTCGCGTGTATTAGCCCATGTATCTGGCGCCCGGAGCACCCAATCTTTTTTCTCAGAAAGCTTAATGAGGACCTCCGTAATGAATCGGGGAACATTCATGTATAATCACACCATCTTTTTAACGCCTATTTTTGCATTTACAAGTCCATTTTTAAGAATCGCCTAAGTTCTCCGAATTTTCGTGTGTATAATCCCATGGATATGAAGCCTGGAGCACCTAATTTTTTTTCTCAAAATCTTTATAAGGACCTCCATAATAAGTTGGGGAACCTTCTCATATACTCACACCATTTTTAACGCACATTTTCTCATTTACAATCCTATTTTTAAGAATCGCCCAAATTCTTCGATTTTTCGTGTGTATTATCCCTTGGATCTGGTGCCCTGAGCGCCCAAAATTGTTTTCTCAAAAAAACTTTATGTAAACCTCCGTAATGAGTTTGGGAACCTTCACGAATACTCACAAAAAAAATTTAATGCCTATTTCTGCATTTAGAAGCCCTTATTTAAGAATCACCCAAATTCGCTGCATTTTCGTGTATATTATTAGCCCATGGATATGGTACCCGGAGCATCCAAATTTTTTTCTCAAAAAACTTTATGACGAACTCCATAATGAGTTGGGGAACCTTCACGTATCCTAACACCATTTTTTCAACGCTTATTTTCGCATTTACAAACCTTTTTTTAAGAATCGCTCAAATTTTCTGATTTTTCATGTGTATTAGCCCATGGATATGACGCTTAGTGGACCTAAATTTTTTTTCTCAAAAAACTCTATGAGGACTTTCGTAATTACTGGGGAACCTTCACATATACTCACACCATTTTTTTAACGCCCATTTTCTCACTTACAATCCCTTTTGTAAGAATCGCCCAAATTTCTCGATTTTTCTTGCGTATTATCCCATGGTTCTGAAACCCGAAGCGCCTAAATTTTTTTTCTCAAAAAACATTATAAGGACCTCCGTAATGAGTTGAGAAACCTTCATGTATACTCACAAAAGAATTTTAACCCCCATTTCCACATTTACAAGCTTTTTTTTTAGAATCGTCCAACATCCCCTAATTTTAGTTTGTATTAGCCCATGAATCTGGCGCCCGAAACATCTAAAAAAAATTTCTCAAAAACTTTATGAGGACCACCTTAATGAGTTGGGTAACCTTCACGAATTCGCACACCATTTTTTAAACCCCCATTTCTGCATTTACAACCCCTTTTTAAAGAATCTCCCAAATTTCCCTATTTTCGTGTGTATTAGCCCATGGATTGGCGCCCGGAGCATCCAAAATTTTTTTTTAAAGAAACTTAATGAAAACCTTTGTAATGAGTTGAGGAACCACCACGGATACTCACACCATTTTTTTAATGTCCATTTTCGCATTTATGAGTCATTTTTTAAGAATCGATCAAATTCCTGGATTTTTCGTGTGTATTAGCCCATGGATTGGCGCTCGGAGCACCCAAATTTTTTTCTATAAAAACTTAATGAAAACCTTTGTAATGAGTTGAGGAACCATCACGTATACTCACACCATTTTTTTAATGTCCATTTTTGCATTTATGAGCCATTTTTTAAGAATCACCCAAATTCCCTGATTTTTTGTGTATATTAGCCCATGGGTCTGGCACCCAGAGCACCCCATTTTTTCTCAAAAAACTTTATTAGGATCTCCGTAATGAGTTGAAGAACCTTCACGTATGCTCACACCATTTTTTTAACACTCATTTCTGCATTTACAAGTCCATTTTTAAGAATCGCCTAAGTTCTCCGAATTTTCGTGTGTATTAGCCCTTGGATATGAAGCCTGGAGCACCCAATTTTTTTCCTCAAAATCTTTATGAGAACCTCCATAATGAGTTGGGGAACCTTCTCATATACTCACACCGTTTTTTTAATGTTCATTTTCGCATTTACAAACCCTTTTTTAAGAATCGCCTAAATTTTCTGATTTTTAGTGTGTATTAGCCCATGGATCTGACGCCCGAAGTATCCAAATTTTTTTTTCTCAAAAAACTTTATGATGATTTCCGTAATGAGTTGGGGAACTTTCACATATACTCACACTATTTTTTAACGCTCATTTTCGCATTTGCAAGCCCTTTTATAAGAATCTCCCAATTTTCCTATTTTTTCGTGTGTATTAGCCCATAGATCTAGCGCCCGGAGCATTCGAAATTTTTTTTTCTCAAAAAAATTTATGAGAACTTCCGTAATGAGTTGGAGAACCTTCTCATATACTTACCATTTTAATACCCATTACCTCATTTACAAGCCCTTTTTTATGAATCACTTAAAATTTCCTGATTTTTCGTGTGTAATTGGCCCATGTATCTGGTGTCCGGAGCACCAAAACTTTTTTCCTTAAAAAACTTTATGAGGATCTCTGTAATGAGTTGGGGAATCTTCACGTATACAAACACAATTTTTTAACAACCATTTCTGCATTTACAAGCCATTTTTTAAGAATCGCCCAAATTTCCTGATTTTTCATGTATATTAGCCCATAGATCTGGTGCCTAGAGCACCTAATTTTTTTCTCAAAAAACTTCATGAGGCGTCTCTAATGAGTTGGGGAACCTTTACGTATACTCACATCATCTTTTAACATCCATTTCTGCATTTACGAGACTTTTTTTAAGAATCGACCAAATTTCCCAATTTTTTGTGTGTAATGCACATGAATTTGGCGCCCAGAGCAACCAAATTTTTTTTCTCAAAAATCTTTATGAGGACTTTTGTAATCAGTTTGGAAACTTTCATGTATACTCACTATTTTTTTAGCGCCCATTTCTACATTTACAAGCCTTTTTTTAAGAATCGCCCAGTTTCTCAAATATTTCGTATGTATTAGCCCATGGATCTGGCGCCCGGAAAACCTATAATTTTTTTCTCAAAAAACTTTATGAGGACCTCCGTAATGAGTTGAGGAACCTTCGTAAATGCTCACACCATTTTTTTAACGTCTATTTCTGCATTTACATCCCCTTTTTTAAGAATCTCCCAAGTTCCCCAATATTTCGTGTGTATTAGCCTCTCGATCTGGCGCCTGGAGCACCCAAATTTTTTTTCTCAAAATCTTTATGCGGACCTCCGTAATGAGTTGGGGAACATTCTCATATACTCGCACCATTTTTTAGTGTCTATATCCGCATTTACAAGCCTTTTTTCAAGAAGCGCCCAAATTTCCTGATTTTTCGTGTGTATTATCCCATGGATCTGGCATCCGGAGAACCAAAGTTTTTTTTTCTCAAAAAACTTTATGAGGACCTCCGTAATGAGTTGGAAAACTTTCACATATACTCACATTATTTTTTTAACGCCCATTTTTGCATTTACAAGCCCTTTTTTAAGAATCTCCCAAATTTCCTAATTTTTCATGTGTATTAATTAGCCCATGGATCTAGCGCCCGGAGCACTTGAAATTTTTTTCTCAAAAAACTTTATGAGGACCTCCGTAATGAGTTGGGGAACCTTCACGTATAATCACACCATTTTTTAACGTCCATTTTCGCTTTTACAAGCCTTTTTTTAAGAATCACCCAATTTCACCGATTTTTCATGTGTATTAGCCTATGGATCTAGCGCCCGGAGCACCCAAAGATTTTTTGTCAAAAAAACTTTATGAGGACCTCCGTAATGAGTTAGGAAACATTCATGTATATTCACACAATTTTTTAATGTCCATTTTCGCATTTACAAGCTTTTTTTATGAATTGCCCAAATTTCCTAATTTTTCGTGTGTATATATATACCCATGGATTTGGCGCCCGTAGCAACCAAAAAAAATTTCTCAAAAAACTTTATGAGGACCTCCGTAATGAGTTGGGGAACCTTCACGTATACTCACACCATTTTTTTAACGCCCAGTTCCGCATTTACAAGCCTCTTTTTAAGAATCTCCCAAATTTCCAGATATTTCGTGTGTATTAACCCATGGATTTGGTGCCCGAAACACCTATAATTTTTTTCTCAAAAAACTCTTCGAGGACCTCCTTAATGAGTATGGAAAACGTTATGTACAATCCCACCATTTTGTTTAGATACATTTTCACATTTACAAGTCAACTTTTTGTAAATTACGCGACTTTCTTTATTTTTCGTGCATATTAGCCTATGAATCTGGCGCCTCGGAGCACCCAAATTTTTTTTAGAAAAACTTTATGAGGACCTCTATAATGAGTTGGGGAAGCGTTACGTACAGTTCCACAATTTTTTCAGGCATACATTTGCATTTACAAGTCTTCTTTTAGAAATTATGCACTTTTTTTTTCGTGTGTAGTAGCCCATGGATCTGGCACCTCAGAGCACCCAAAAAAAAATTCTGAATTTTTTTTATAAGGACCTCTAAAATGAGTCTGGGAAAACGTTACGTACAGTCCCACTATATTTTTCAGGCATATTTTCGCATTTACAAGTCAACTTTTAGGAATTACGTGGCTTTCTTGATTTTTCGTGTGTATGCATGGATCTGGCGCTTCAGAACACTCAAAATAATTTTCTAAATAAATTTTATGAGGACCTCCTTAATGAGTTGGGGAAGCATTATGTACAGTCCCACCATATTTTTTCAGGCATATTTTCGCATTTACAAGCCAACTTTTAGGAATTACGTGGCTTTCTTGATTTTTCGTGTGTATGCATGGATCTGGCGCTTCAGAACACTCAAAATAATTTTCTAAATAAATTTTATGAGGACCTCCTTAATGAGTTGGGGAAGCATTATGTACAGTCCCACCATATTTTTTCAGGCATATTTTCGCATTTACAAGCCAACTTTTAGATTATGCGATTTTTTTTCCGTCTATATTAGCTCATTGCTACGGAACCCTTTGTAGGGAGTTGAGGAAGCAGTACGTACAGTATCACCATTCTCTAAGTCATTTTTAGACATTTAGGGGCCAATTTGCAGGAATTAGGCAAACTCTCAGTTTGTCGTATGTTAGCCCATCAATATTTTGGTCATATGGCTTTTGAACGATTTCTTTGCGAAACCTTTGCAGAATCCTTCGTTAAATTTTTCAAAATATGTGTGACCATCTTTATTTGAGCTCGAATTTTATGAGTCCATTCATGACAAGTTTTCTTTTATTATTAGTACATGAATTTTTGGGATTTTGATTGATTGAATTTTTTTACCCAATTTTTCAAGAATCTGCAATACCTAGTGAACGATATCATAGGCTCTATTGGGTCTACGCCATTCTTTTTAAGCTTTCAAGGGTCAGGAAATAAGAATTCAATTTTTCTCAAGTTTCACATGTATTAGACCTTTCGTAATGACCTAGTGAACAATATTCCTAGCTTCTATAGGATTCACACCACTTTTTTTAAGCATTTAGAGGTCACGAAAAAAGAATTCAAAATGTTTTTAATTTTTCATGTGTAATAATCCATGAATTTTTTAGAATATAAATGACCAAATTTCTTTTACTCCAATTTTTTTGAAACCTTCCCTCCTAATGACCATCCAAATTGTGTGTATGCATATTAGTACATGTCAATTTTCTTAAATTTGATCAATGTCATGTTTCCCTTTGGAACATAACATTCTTAAAAGCTGAACAGAAAAACAGAAGACAAAAATCATTCATTCCATTAGAGATATGATCCAAATCTACAAATTCCAACTTGTAACTCAAGCATAGAGAGAAATAACTAGTACAACCCACATCCTAATACACTATAATTCTAATTTTTTTTTTGGAACAAATAATAATTTCACTAGCCCTTCCAACATTCTTCCCTGCAAAAAGAATTATGCCTGCACACTCCGCAACAGAGACGACTCTGCAGACATTAACCATGTCAGCCGTTCAATTTAGCACATAACTGCCCCGTAAATTATATGATACAAGAGGCTTGGTCTCATTTCAGACATGCTATTGAAGACTTGTGTCCTTGAATCTTGGCTTCTATTACCAATCATTCCCCACTTCATAACGGACAGACTCACAGAGCAAACAACTAACTCTCAACTCAAGTTACCATGATTACCATTTTGATTTGACTGCACCCCATTTTCTTCACTAGTGGAAGAGTTAAGTACCAAGGCTGGTATCGTGGTGAATCCATTCTCTTTAATTGACCCGTCTGTAGGAGCAGAAGTGATGGTCCTTTCCAATGAATTAACAGGTGACTCTTCTGGAACCACCGACTCAGTTTTTGTCTGCTGCTGCTGTAATAATTCCATACGCCTCAGAGATGGCACATCGCCATCACAGTACCTGCGCCACATACTCCTATATATTGACTCGATGTTTCGGGTGAACTTGGCCCCGTCACAAAGTGGTGATTTTGACATCAGTTCTCGCAGACTCATTCTCAAGTTTGATAGAGATGTAACATCTGAAGCCAGCTGTATAGCTGACTCAACGTACTCATCTTCATTCCTAGCCACAAGGTTTTCTAACCCTAAAATGCAAAATTGCCCACCAATTGTACAATGTGTTAGAACAAACTTATGATTTCCCCCTGAAACTTATTTCTCGGGGTCAATTGGCAAATGCAAGCACAAGAGCTCGTAATATACAGCAAGTTAATAAGAGCAAGATCAAAAAAACATACTTACCGACTGTCTTAAGAAGACTCACACCAACATTGTGAGCGTGTACGGAACCTCCCATAGTGACACAAGGAACTCCCATGTATAGTGATTCACATGTGGTGGTTGTTCCAGCATAAGGAAAAGTATCCAAGCTACAAAAGGAGGTCTATTTAGTTTCTTGATGAACAGGGATCTATCAAATACGAAATGTTTCTGCAGCTTCCATGACAAGCTATGTTGCGACTTACTGTTGACAGTCTTGCAGCAAATTTGTATGTTTGTATTTGATAATAATGCAAAGAAATAGTTGACTTCAGTGAAGAAAACACTAGTGAACAAAGGGATCATGAACTTTAATTTAGATATAACATATGAGTAAGATGAGAAGAGCATATGTATTGTATTCGTTGGGTATCTTCTAGGAGAAAGAAGAGAGATGGAGATAGTAATAGCATTGTATTCGTTGGGTATCTTCAAAGTGAAGCTTGATACCCCATATAAATTTGGAAGTGGAACTGAAAAAGACAGCCTTGTGAACAATTTACAAATGAAATCAAAAGCTTACACAGATTGCTGAATATAAGGCCACATGAGCAAAAGCATTACCTAATGTCCATGAGGGAATATGCTTGCATATGATCATGATTTAGAAGGATTAAGGGTAAAAGATCAACTCTCTGTGGCTCCAATCCCAATTGCTCTAGAATAGAAAGAAATCTCTGCCTCACACTATCGCAACAGAAAGGCTTGCACTTAACAATTAGCCGAGAATGTGGAACTGCAGATAGAATTCTTGCCCAAACTTGTAGAACTTTCGGTGTTATCTGTATTGAAAGCAAGTCAGCATGAATAAAAGGAGAAAGAACCACAGAATGCTATCAATGAATGAATGAATACAGTTGAACTTTAAAAAGCAAAAAACAATCCCATCACACGCTTCTCAATGACACTTGTTTCCGGATTAATACCTTGGCAAGATTGTTGAAGCTACCAAATGTAACGAAGCCATTGGATAAAGCAGGTGCTGGACACACTGGCCCAGCTTCAGGAGAGGGTGTGTAACAAAGAAAGCTATTTGGCAATCGGACCAACTCTTCCACGTGTCTGCCAATAAAATTTATAGGATTAGCCACAAGATTGTCGTGAGATCCAACTTGGTAAGGTCAACATGAAAAAAACCTTTCTCCCACTTACTTCTGTTTTGCATTAGGAGGGTCAGCCATAGCATCAGTGATTCTATAATCAATAGTGGGCAAACCAGTTGTGTTAGGGTATCCAATCCAAGTCACCTAGCAGGAGAAACATATAGAATCATGAGACAGCGCAATAACAGCTCAAAAATTCTGTCATAGCAAGTAGATTAGTTTAAGACTTCGTTTATAGCAGGGAACCTTTGATAACTAAAAGCATAAACATGTTTTTCAGACGTTCAATAAGAGTGGTTGAATTAGCATAAAACCAAAATGACAGTAAAATGAAAACTAACTAACTATCCCATTTCGGAAAAGATTTACCTTTGGCTTCAGATGTCTTCATAAATTAATTAGCTTGCCAATTTCAAATGAAAATTTTCAGTTGACAGGCAATTGCTGGACAGCCGTTTTATAACAATTTGAACCACCCATGCAATTCTCCTAGGAACACCGCTATCCATGTATCTTACAAAAAGATTGCCATATGACCAAAGAAGATGAAGTACGTATTTTTCCTTCTACTCGATAAGATCCACAATTTGAATCATACGAAATTACAAGGCTAGCATGGACGAAAGTCACTCTAACATAATTCGGAATGATATCGGGTGCATACACACTCATGACTTTTTATTACATGATGCACACCAATCTCCAAACCTTCTTTAGAAATATGAACTTGGTAATAGCAACACCATGCTACACATATATCTCCATTGATCAAGCTCTTGGAAGCATAAAAGTCAAGTGGGATTATTAATAAGCCTAATAAAGGAAAACAGAAGAACCACCAAATTCCAGTTTCTCATTGTATGCGAGCCCAGCTTAATCATTTCCCATTAAAAGTATATCAAAAAAAAAAAATGAAAGACCAGAACATTCCCTTAAAAGCCAGACATATTTCATGTGATGAAGTTGGGCTTCAGTCAGAGCAGCAATATTGAAATCGGAAACAATTAAGTTTAGGACATAAGATAAAGATAACCTGTACAGGCGCAGGTCGGCAAGCCATGGTTCCCAGTTTATTGTTTGCTGTATGGCCTGTAAGTTCAACCATGATATCAACTTTATCTTCTCTGATCATGCTGGATACCTTTTTCTCATCAATCCCGTAGATATCCCTCCAGAGACCACCCTTTTTCATGACTTTGTCCCTAAACCTGTTTGTTTTTGCATCTGCCTGCAGTTCCAAACAAAGAACCATATAAGAGCATGCCTTAGTGATTTTGCCCAAAGAATGTCTTAATGATATAATCCGAACAGCAAACTAAGAGCTGTCTTAAAAAAAAGATAAATGAGCGATTGGGGATTGAAAAGAATACCTTTACAACAGATGAATAAACCACCACCTTGTAGTTTGTGTAATCATGATGCGCAAGTGGTGCTTCGATGAAGTATGAAACAGAGTGAGTAAAATAATCAGGTGAGACATATCCAATCACAAGTGGCCTTTCCGGAACTTTTGAGTTGTCCCATGAAGTGTACTGTGGATATAATTTCATAAAACGCCGACCCCAGTCTCTGCATTATGCAACTTACAGTCAGGATAGGCACTAACAGATCCAGAAACAGAAGCGAAACCAAAAATACAGCCAACTACAGGTACATGTATATTACTAATCGTAATGACAAAGGCCACCTGAAGCTTTTTACCATTATCTTTAATAAGGTCATATATGGGATTTTGGGGAAGTCCTATTAATCCAAGCACCAAGTGACGAAAAGAAAAATATAGGAATAATACAGTGTCATGTTTAGGTACAGGACATATCAAGTAGTAGAAAACTCAAAGAAAACATTCTTATCCGTACTCTTCTAAATTTAATGAAAGTTGGAACACGATGGCCCACTTCTTCCAGGAAACTCTCACTTCCTGACTAATCCAGAAACATGCAAGGCTAAACACTTGCTGGACGAAACTTGTTATCTCATTTCGCTTGAAAGTTATAGCAGGTCACGGGTTAATGCTAACAGCAACAGAGCTAATGAGAAACTTGAGGGCGGGTGAGCTTTATTGTAAGACTTGGAAAATTCAACCTCAAAATGTTGAGATCATTGAGCCTTCTCCAGTTACTGTTTTTTCCTCTATTTCAATCACCTTTTTGCCAGGTAGACAGGAAGATATTTACTAAGTCATCAGTAAGGTTATTTTGCGTCATCATTGAAACAAAAGTTGTCAAACCCCCAGGGATTAGTTCAAGTGGCGAAGGTTGAGGGACTTGTGACTTAGGTCACAGGGTTGGGCCTTGTGCCATTCGAACTAAGCTTGGTATTTAAGTAGATAAGGGTGGGTAGAAGAGAGGCCCCAATAACCTGAGTTTCAAAGGTTGTGATTGGTGCTAAGGGTTTGCTCAGAATAATTTCTCAGTCATGAAAAAAGAAAAAGGTCCCCCAGCTCACTTTATCTTTTTTTGTTTTTGGTGATAAAGAGGTTTATTAACCAAAATGATGTTATGTACAAAGCTCGAAGGGAAACTGGCTTATGGACAGTCTCATGAGTCCAGCAGACAAAATAACTAAAGAACACTATGCTATGCCAATAACTCCAGGGTAGAAATTAAGAGCATGAATTCTACTAGCTAGCTTGGGCTTTAGGCTTTCTCTCTTGACTGTTTCTTGGACAATCATTCTGGTAACTGACTCAGGGTCCCTTTCTCTGGCATTGGAGAAATCTTGCATTCTTCTCCTGTCATATAAAATACACACAACCAGCAACAACAACTGCCATAGCCTTCCTTCTATTCACATGAGTGACCATCCATTGCAATCATCCTCCCAACTCAGTGCAGCCCTCTGATAATTCTGCCAGATTAGTAGCCTTTTAGTGCTTAATGGTACACCAAGATACCTAAAAGGCAAGCATCCCTTGTATATTGTGTAACATGTTAAGAATATTCTGCTTAGTGGCAGTGTCAAGTCCTCCAAAATACACAGAACTTTTGTTGACATTGGCTTTGAGGCCAGAGGCTGCAGAAAAGTTCTGGAAGCAAACAAACAGTTTCATCACAGAGATCTAATCCCCTTTGCAGACCAGCAATAAGTTATCACCAAATCCTAATGGGATAATATTAAGCTTTTCACATTTAGGGTGAATTAAAATCAGGATTTCTCCTCAGAAGCATGGTAATGTAATGTTGTCTTAGAGGAAGCAGGTGTACATGCCAAGGATAGAGGTAGATGGAGAATTATCCCGGGGGCTATCTGGTGGGCTGTTTGGAAAGAAAGGAATTCAAGATGTTTTGAGAGCATAGAGAACAATGTGCAGAAAGTTAAACTAAACTGCATTTTACTTTTAGTCTTTTGGTGTAATCAGTTATACTCTAATGACACTGTCTCTATTATTGATGTGTTAGACTCAATTTAGACGTAGAGAAGTGAAATCAGGAGTACTCTTGTATATAAGGTTACAGTACGACCCATGTACTGTTTTGTGATATAATACAAAGTTACCAAGTTCAAAAAAAAAAATGTAATGTTGTCTTAGCAGGAAAGGTGAGAGGAGATGACCCTATCTTAATCCCCTCTAAGCAGGAAAGGTTGTGAGCATACCATTAACAACAATTGCATAGAGACAATAGTGACAGAAGTCATAAACCCATTTGACAAAACCATCAGGAAAGTTGAGACTGATCAGCCCTTATTCAAGAAAAACCCACATAATGGACTCAAAGAACTTCAATACAGGATCAGTAACATTGCTGTCTATAACTGGCCTTGATTTTTCAAGGAAACAAGCATTAAATCCATTGTGGCCTGAGGACTTCATTCCATCAATGTCATTTAAAGCTTTAAGAACCTCCTCCGATGTAACAGGGGCAATTAGATGCAGCTTGTATAGTTGGTAAGGAACTAGTATTAGAACCAAGACGTTGCTTATAAAAGTTGAATTCCTCTTTTTCAATATTATTTTCACCGTGTATTTGAGTCCCACACTCAGTAGTCAAATTGGAAAAATTCTATTTTGTGCAATCCTGCTTTTCATGTTGGCAAACGAGTACTCTGAATTTGGGTCCCGCAACTTCAGCCATTGAACTCAGTATTTTTTCCTAATAACACTCTCCTCAGTTGAGGACCACTTTTCAAATTGTGCCCTGACCTCCTTTTCAGTCTCCACGAGCTCCTGGTGTAGGCCATCTGCAAGTTGTGCATCTCCACCGGTCTTTCTATGACAGTTTTGAGTTTCTCTGAGACTCAAACCTTTCTCTGCGAGCTTGTTCCCAGTGAATAGAGTATTCCATCCACCATTAGAGCCAGCCTCAGTTTGCCCTCCTCCATTGGGGTCTGGGTTACAATCCCAGATGTCACTGTTCCATTTGTCGACTCAAACCCCAACATTTGGGGACTAGGGTTTAGTGGAGTATCTCCATTGATCACAGTCCCGACCTCATCAATCGCCAATAACTCAATAGCCCTCTCCGACCCAGTCACGGTTCCATCTACAACTTGCGAATCTGGTTCTGTAGTTACTGGCTTAACACTCTCTGCACATGCAGTCGCACGAACATTCTATAGCTGCATCATAACTCCCTGGCCTCCCGATGGGGGGTAGCCTTACTCCCACTCTTACTTGGGGAGTGCCAGCTATGGGTCATTAGGGTCACCCGTGGAAGCTTGCTTATCAGTGTTTCCAATCCAATGGTAGGTGCAGATTGCTTGCCATTCTTCATAAGCTTAAGGTCCAATATGTCTGCATCTTTCTCAATCATCCCTTTGCCATTCCGGTGAAGGGTGCACACTAGAGACCACTAAAATGCACCAGGAAGGAGAGAAAAACTGCAAGCTATTCCTACCTATATTAGAATCATATCATATTGGCATTTGACCTAGTGGGTGAAATAGAAAAGTCCATATAACATAGGACTAGAGTTCTATTGTTAGCACTGGCTTCCCCACTGTATAGATAGGAAGACAATGATGCTCAAAGGAGTTACGAGAAACTGAAAAGATGAGATTTATGTGGTTTAACTCTCTCCTATCTAATGGAACTTCTGATTGATCTCATGAAATGGATTAAAAGAGGTTTCTATGGGCACAAGCCCTGTAGTTACTTAGTGTCGCAAAGGGGGAAGTAGATACCTGTGATTCTGTGAAGCAGACTACAATATAGGTTCCCATGTCCATGTTAGGTACCATATCGTACATATCACACATCAACATCAAGATTATACAGCAAACATTATTGACCACATATATATATTTTGTTGATGAGTATGATTGACCACATATATACTATTCTTTTTAATGCACAATCAAAGGAAACTCATATGTCAGTCATGTCCTTAAAAAGTTGAAATATAGTTGTTATTCGTATTATGCTTTTGGCATTTTCTTTGATAAAAATCTCACAAGGCTATTGTTATTAGTACTATGCCTATTGGCTATCTTCTGTGCAAAGAAGACTTCCTCAAATTCTTCCTTACTCTCTCAGCATGCACACCATTCTTTCTTTATCCTTTTTCCCTACTTGTTAATTTCCCTTTTTCTCCCATGCTAAGGTAGCACTTGCAGCATCATATATTATACAATAGATCCCACAAGAAAGAAGTAAATAAAACCTGTGAGCCTCATATAACTTGTCATCAGTTCCTTCATTAATGTAGTTCATGGCAAGTAACCGGTTCTGCAGAGCACAAAATAAAGATACATGAAACGAGGTATAGCAAATCCAAAAACTTCTAAACGAAGACGCAAAAATTGCCGTCTCATTTTGGTCAAGTAAGAAATTCCCCTCTCATATGCATAGTCAAGAGATTATCAGACATTGACTCACTTTCAAATATATTGCATTCCAACTTCTCATTTTTTGTCTATAAGGACTTGAAATATAACAGTTTTTCCTATCAGACAATTATTTTTTATTTTTTATTTTGAGAAAAAAAAAAGAAAAGGATAAGTAGCCAAGGCTAAACATCCATCAAAAGTAGCATCTAACGATCGAATTCATCTATTGTTACAAATATTTTGAAGATCAGTATTTATATCAAAAGAAGGGTCTTGCAGAAAAAGTCAGGATACTTCCAAAATCATAAGAGAATAGGCAATACCTGGCCTGCATTTCGGGAATCAGGATCTATCTTGAGGCATTGCTCATATGCTTCAATGGCCAGGGATATATTGCCTGCATCCCTGTAAAGAACTCCTGTACAATTCCCAACATATAGTTGATTATCCCAATAACCTAAGGAGTAATACTTCTTCAAGGATTTAAAATATACATCTGCAAGGTTAATCACTTTCCACAACTAAATGGATTACTGAGACAAATGTGACACCATAAACAACCTAAAAGATGGCTCCAACACTTTGGAAGAACTTATCAATAAAATTGGATGGCTTAATGAGAAATTTGTGGATGAAAACATCAGAAGAGTGGAAACAGGTAATTCCATAAAATACAGGGACAACAACCTCGAATCAATCATTTTCTCGAGCGATGCGACGAGAAAGCTTCCTATATGTTTCAAGTAGTTACATTATAAATCTCGGAAATAATGTTCTAGAGAAAGTAGCACCATAACAACCAAAAGTGCAACTGAGATAGTTAATTTTCTTCTTTCTCTTTTTTTTCCTGAGGGGCTAGGCAGAGCAACATTATAGAGAAACTGGGATGAGAAAGAAATAGACACGAGATGCATAGAGAAACAAGAACAGACTGTAAGTTTACACACATAAAAGAGAGGTGGAATAAGGACCTAAATTATTATATGCCTCTGCATATGTTGGGTTTGCAATGATAGCTTTCTCAATCATGCTAGCAGCAGCATCCATTTTACCCTGCGAGCAATCAAGAAAGATGTTACTAACGACAGGACATAACAATGCTACACAGACACTAGTAGATATCAATCAATGTTCACCTGAACAGTGTAAACTACTCCGAGATTGTTTAATGACTGAGAGAAGCTTGGTTTGATTGACAAAGCCATCTGTGAAACATGCAATCGCAAATTGAATAAAATATTTATATCCTCAGCCAACCCAAATATAAAAAAACACATGCAAGATAATTGCCTGATAACATTCAACTGCTTTATCAAGGTTGTCCCTATCCTTGTATATCACTCCCAAATTGTTGCATGCTTCAGCACAATGAGGATTAAAGTGGAAAGCAAGTTCATAGAACACAATAGCCTGCACATGAAAATAAATCATCAACACCTTCACAATGGAAGCAACAAGAAAAAGTTTCTCATCCAGGAGAAGAAATGACTAACAAGAGTGGAACGAGGGGAAAAAGAGAGAAGATAATGGAAGCGTACTGAAAACTATACATCTATGTACTCCCTCTGTCCCATTTTAGTGGCCTTGTTTGACTGCGCATAGAGTTTAAGAGACTTTTGAAACTAGTGGTCTAAAACAAGCCATAGACATTTGTGACTATAAATCATCTCATTAAAGGGAAAAATAGGGATTATAAAGTTACATGATTTCTAAACACAAGAAGTGGTCATTCGTTTTGGCCTTTGGGATAGACTAAAGAGAAGTGTGCCACATAAATTGGGACAGAGGAAATAGTAGAGAGTGAACCTCAGCCATTGTGGGCTGCAGAAATAAGTGCAATCCCTGAAAAATGTGGCTCTTCAATGTTGATCTAGATACCCCACAAAACTAACCAACAACCTCATAGCTGATAACTCAACAATCCTATTACTGCATTATGCTACACAGCCCTTATGTCAACTGCAAGAGCACATATTATTCTAAAATGTTGTCATTTTAGAGGTAAGTGGAGGGACTTGAGCACAAAATTACCATGTCAAATTTCAGCATTTCACCATAGGCAACACCCAGATTATACATAGCATCAGCATAGTGCCAGTTATAGCAAAGAGCTTTCTTGTAATATGCCACACCTTGGTTGATGTCTCCTTCCAACTTAACCTGAATAGAAAAAACAAGAATTCATAAGCATGACGAAATTTTGGAAGTTCTAGAAGAAGTGACCTGAGAAACCAGAAAAGCTCTAACTTGCTTTATTATAATGAAGAAGGAAAAAATCTAATTTGTTAAAACTTAAAACTGCTAATAAAAGATAAGAACAAGCATATGTCTTCATATTTGTTCCCTTGAAAACGTGATCATTGTTAAATTAGGTCTTGGGCCTAAGTCACACCCCAAAAGCTAGTTCAAAGGGAGGAGGATTGTCCAAATCTTATAAGGAGACCACCCATCTCTTTAACCGATGTGGGATTTTCTCATTCTTCAACAATAATGTTTATTGGAACCTCCACCTCAAGGTAACCTCCATTTTTTCCCAATGGATTGGGGCGGGGAGTTGTCAATTGGAAACTTCTTATGCTGCTAAGATAATATTTCAGCCTTCATAGCAAGCAGTATCTGCTAAATGCTCACCACTCAAAATATTTATCCTTCAATGGCTTTTTTGACTTTGAAATAAGCAAGGATTTTTTCTTTGAAACGTAAGGCTGAATTTGGTTGTTGTATCAATTTGAATCAAACACTTGTAGGATTCAAAACAATTGTGTCCAATTTATTGTATGATAAAAATCTTATCAAAATTTGTATGGATTTCTCATTTAAAATTTGAAGTATGTTCATCTAGAACAAGAATAAAATTAAATACTTAAAATAATAAACTTGAAACATATCTTCTAATGTTCAACAAGAAGCAAAAGATAGCTATGTGAACTATAAGGCAGAAAGTGAATGTGAAATGCTTCTAAACATGGTTACCATGCTCTTCACTATGAAATTGCAATATGGACTGTCAGATTAACAGTACAGGAAGCCGATATAGCGATAGTAATAACTGCTAAATTAGTAAAAAGTCTTCACATTGAAGGATTTGAATGCCATTTAATGAAGTCAGGACTATTCACACACTAATTTACCTTTGTGCCTAAATCAGTCAGAGCAATTGCCATGTTATTCTTTGCGATCTCAAAATTTGGGGACACAGCTAAACACCTGAATAAGCATAACGAGAAATAAAAGTAATCAGATGGAGACTGCAAATCATATATAGCCACCTCATATAAAATACAAACTTCAATCAAATAAACTGAATTTAACATTGAAGCAACCTCTCATAACAAGCAATTGCAGACTCCAAATCCCCACGATTTTTGAATATAACACCCATATTGCAATAAGCTTCAGCATACATGGGTCGCTCCAGTGCAGCCTTCTCATAGCAATTAAGGGCCATATCGTATTGCATCATTTCTGAATATACAACGCCAAGGTTATAGTAAGCAGGCTGCAAATACAACACAACATGTTAAAGTTTGGGCTTCCGTGATAAAGCCATGGTAAGCAAAGTAAAAAAGGTCACTGGAAAGTGGAATTAATCACCGCATAGTGTGAATCAATTTTGATAGCTTCATAGTATTTTTGAATTCCCTCCTGAGTGTTGCCAGCAAGCTTCAGGCTGGTTCCAATATCAGTCAATACAATTGCAAGGCATTCTGCTGCTGGTTTATATGAGGGGTCAGCTTTAAGTGCTTTCTCATAGGACTGCATTGATTCAAATTAAAGATAAAGATTAACTGAAAATTATAAATGAAGCAAAAGAGAGCTCTGATTAGTGATAAGCTTCTGATTCAAATTCAAAATAAAAATTAAGTGAACTATAAATGAAAAGATTAATAGCTTCGAACAGTGGTTATTTCGTCACGAAAAAACACCAGAATAATTTAAAGCAACTCATGTAAACTTTTGCAGTAAACTAATGAAGCTAGATCATTTGCTTAATCGGAATCCCATCTAATCCTGATCACTTCCTAAATCTTTTAGTTTGAATTAACCTTGTCAAAATGATGCCCCCAGGGCTCAGCTCACTTGGCAAATGTTGAGGGATTTGAGAGGATCCAAACAAATTTCTCGGTATCAAAAAAAAATTAACTTGTCAAAACGATCATATAAGAGGTCAATTTACCATCTCTAGAGCAAATTTTGTCCAGCTCTTCCATCAAGGCAGACTTCGAAATCCAGTCACATTAGCACCATAAGAATGAACTCCTTGGTGCATTTCTATTCTTTTCTTTTTGAAATTGCCTTGGTGCATATTTCTATCTTCAAGGCCTTTAAGACTCCACTTCACCAAAAACAGAAGTCCATTTCTGTATTCAACTATTTCTACCTACCTTTTAGCTTGATATTTATCAGCCTAGTTTGTCGGAGATCTTAAATCTTTGAACTAATTAAAATAATATTTCAACTCATTTGCTGCTAAAAAGGTAAGCATTCATCTACTCTCATTGATACCATATTTTTCTCCAAATTTGAATCTCTTCCCACCTGCTTCTAATCATTTCTGCCTTCAAAAAATTTGACAGAGCATTGGCTACTCGGTAAGCATATTACTAGAAGTTATTACTAGTTACTTCCAAGCTTCTTACAGGTCTCTTGTGTCAATGAGAAGGATACAATGCAATACAAAATTAAAGAAACTACAAAAAAAATTAGACTTGGGGACTGCTTTGGACTGTTTTTCTTGAGCCAAGGGTCTATTGGAATCAGTCTCTTTACCTCTGAGGTAGGGTAAGGTCTATGTGCACTCTACCTTCCCCAGACCCCACTTTGTGGGACTAAACTGGATATGTTGTTGTTGTTGTACCAAAGAATTAGACTACGTTCCTTCGACTTCTCCTCCTTCTCACGCTCTTCCAACTCTTTCACAGTATTTTGCATTGCCCAAGGGTGCCAAACCACCTAAACATATCCCACAATAATCTCATGGTTAGCCCACAATGTATAAGAAGATGATCCATGTCTCACCCGACTCCTTACACATGTAGCACCAACTAACACAAATAACCTTCCGCTTTCTAAGATATTCTACTGTCAAAATCACCCCTTTAGTAGCTAGCCATGTGAAAAAAGCACATCTTTTTTGGCACACTTGGAACCCTTAATGCATTACTGTATTTTTGCTTTAAAATGGGTCATGCCGGAGACCATAAAAGAGGCACAATTGAACTGGAGCTTGTGGAGAGTTTATAAAGCTATCAAAAGGATTTGGAGGATGATCCCTGCTGCTATCTTCTAGTCCATATGGAATGAAAGGGATATGAGGTGTTTTGATGGAATCTCAACTCCAAATCACTCCCTCAAAACAAAGTGCTTACTTTATCCTTTTTGCTGGATTAATATGACTACTGTAATTAGCATTAATCAGTTGTTGGATTTGTTAGGTCCCTTGTCTTAGATTGACACTGAAAAGGGATTCATTAGTGCATTTGTTAATACTTTTTTCTTTCCTTCTAACTACGCATCTACTTTATGCTCTTTTGTGGATGACGCACCGTTTATCCAAAAAAAAAAGATGATATTATAACACTTGCAGTTTGTTTCCGTCAAACCTATCAAAACAAGGAATCATGAGTTATTAACATCAGAAGCTCCACTATATCCATAACAGATTGAATGTACAACAACATCATGCCAGTGCAGTTCTACAAAGTGGGGTCTGGGTAGTGTAGAGTATATGCAGACCTTACCTCTACCACTAAGGTGAGGTAGATAGGTTGTTTCGATAGACCCTTGGCTCAAGACAAAAAAACAGTCTAGAAATAGACATAATGGAAGTGCAAGAGACGAGAGATAGTAACAAAAACAACATATAGTAGCAGAAAAGTATTACAACAAATAATACTATGATCAAACTAAACAAAACAACAGATATCAACAAAAATCGAAGAACAAGAAACTACAAGCGTAGTTTTATGACTACTAGTAAGGCAACAAGACAATCCATTCCAACCTACTAGTATGGACGCGCTCCTACCTATTAATCTTCTAGCCTTATTCGTGTCCTCCACACCTTCCTATCTAAGGTCATGTTATAAGTAAGACGCAACTATGTCATGTCTTGTCTAATCACCTCTCCCCAATAACATCTCCAATGTGATCATTATTATTGGATACCACTAAATGTGATCAGATGACTATTGTTAAATACCAGTTAAAATAACTCCATGCACATACCTCAGCAGCCTCGACCAGGCGACCCTCATCTTTGTACAAAATTCCGCAATGGGTGAGGGCACATGCATTTTGTGGGTCCACTTTGATAGCTTCAGAAAAACTTTCAAAAGCAAGCCTCCCCATATTTTGCATCTGCAGGCAAATACCTTTGCCAATCAGAGACTCAATACTCTCGCTATCCTTCTGCAACACACTCTCATAGATTGCAAGTGCATCAACAAACTTGTTCCTAGAGCGAAGAATATTTGCATAAGTGATGGCATCCTTGTCTTCAAAAATCTTCTTTACATGACTTATTCTACCAGGAGAACCTTTGGAACCAGAAGAAGATTGCCCTCCCTTCAGAAAACCATTGTTACCAAGTGAGTCACTTTCTTTTCCATTCTCGACATCTTTTTCCGTCCACGCCATCTATCTAGACCTGCAGAACCACTTGAACCTGTCTAATAAAAAGTAGCTTCTTTTAATAAACAACCAAGGAAAAAAGTAACAAGAAAAGGTTGTGTTAGCTGTAACAATCCCCAAGTAAAGTTTAACATCTAGTTCACATTGACTCCTTCACAACACCTCGCCGTAAATAAAAGTTACAACAATTTGAGCACAGTTAGGTGTTCATGGTGACTACTGAATTAAGCATCAATTAAGTACACACTCGTGATATTCTAAACAGATGAACAAAGCTTGAACTCTTAACTACTCTCTCCTTTTCAATTTGTTTGTCTGAATTTGACTTGCCATGAAGTTTAAGAAACTAAAGAAGATTTTTTAAACTTGTTGTCTTAAACTAAAGATACATAGAATACAAAAATGTCCTTCAATCTCATGGTCTTAACATGTCATGTGGAAAGTTAGAAAGTTGAATAAAGAATTGCCAAAATGGGTAATCAACATTCTTTTTTTAAACATACTAAAAATGAAAGCAAGACAAACAAATCGAAACTAAGCAAGTAAAAAGAAATTAATTCAACATTCAAATGAATAACAAAGACTCCACCACAGCAAATGTTGCTACTTTTAGTATGACGATCCTAACTAGTTTACCCTAACTTTATCAATAAATGAAACAGTACATTACTATCCAACAAACACAATTTACCCAAAAAAAAAAACTCAACTTTCACCAAAACCCCATATCAGTTAAACCCCTAAAAACTAAAAAGACAGCTTTTTTTTCACAAAAATCAACTCTAATACTGAAACTAAACATGACCCATTACACAAAAACATAAACTGATCATGATTAACCCAAATAAAACTCAAGAAAAATTAGGGCAAACACTTTGAAACCCTCACCTATTCAATCAATTTCACTGCTGTTATGCTTTCACCATAACTCCCACACATCAATACACAGCTTCTTTGATTTCTGTTTGTTGGGTGGTAGGTTAAGTGGGGGGGGGGTGGGGGGCCGGGTAGGGG
>NW_006238947.1:1254982-1276252 GCF_000226075.1 Solanum tuberosum
GGGTCGGGTAGGGGACAAGTAGGAGGGTCTCTTTCCGACACTGAGGTTTGATGTCTGCCAAAGCACCGGAGCCCCTGGTGTTCGTCCGTTAACTACAATGGCAAACATATACAGAAGGACTCTTCATTAATTACCCTTATTTGTTCACATAATCACGATATTGCCACTGTTTTTGCGCCGCGTGAGTATTCTTTTCATATACTCCCCTTGTAATTTGTATAAACTTGTTTTTGACACTACACTTTGTGATATTTGAGCTAATTGTCTTTTTCTAATTTTTGAGTTTTGAACTAATTTTATTTTATATATAAACTTGTTCTTTGGCTAAGTTGTATATAAAAGGCATTTGGTGGATGAGATATTAAAAAGGAAAAGATTAATTGGAGCGGTTAGAAGAAATATTTGTCTTGTATAATTTAATAAAATTTGCTGAATTATTTGTTTAATTTTATGAGAAGTATGTGAGGAATTAATAATTAAATTTTGTTTAACAAAAAAAATTAGTCAAATGACATTTATGAAGGTTGATATTTGTTGAGTTTATTTATTTTCTCTTCTTACTTTATTTACCCATTTATATCTGAGGTATTTTCTTGTTGATGTGAATTGTAATTTAAATTTGGTTAATTCTGACTTTTATTAGGTTGTTTGTCTATCCAATCAAGCATAGTTCTAAGTTGGTGGCTTTTAGTGCTCGTTAATAATTTGCATACTTTTTAATTTGTTGTACTTGAGTCGAGGGTTTATTGAAAACAATCTTTATACCTTCATGAGGTAGCTAGGGATAAGGTTTGTGTAAACTCTCTATCCTTCTCAGACCACACTCATGAGATTTCACTTTCCTTATTAGTTGTTGTGTTATCTTCACTATCATTTTTTTTCATATACTTTGATTTGTTGCACCTTAAGCCGAGGATCTTTCGAAAATAGTTTTTCTATTTCCACGAGGTAGGACTACTCTTTACAAATTCTACTTATGAAATTTCACTGGATATGTTGTTGTTGAGCACAATTAGGTATTTATGATGACTATTGAATTAAATATCAATAAAGTATTCTCGTGATATTCCAAACGGACATGTATCTGTCACGGACAGATTAATTTCATTGTCTGATTCAATTTTTGACACTGCAGTTTCTAAAATTTAATAAGTCTTTTGTGGTTTTTTTTTTTGTTTTTTTTTTATCTTCCTCACACTAGAGCTTGTTAAAAAAAATGATAAAGGCTAAAAGTGCTCTTTGTTTATAATTTTTAAAAATAAATTGATCAAAATATATTTAAGGTATTAATTTAAATCTATCCTTATGTAAGAATACCATTTTTATCATTTTCTTGAGCAATATACATCACATTATTAAAGAAAAACTACATTTGGGGCCTTAAAAGTTTTTTTTTCCAAACATTAAAGCACAAAACAACAAAATAACAAAATATGGGGGAATCTCCTACATTAATACTATTTACAGGGTCCTTATAGAAAATATATCCAAATTTACGAAAGCCCAAATTTTGAGTGCTTTATTTCAATTGTGTTTCAGTTTCAAGAATCAGACTTTGGATCAGCAGATCAAAAACAATTTTTTCTTCCTATTTTGCCCCTTCAAAATTAACCATAAATGGCGATGACCATTGAAGGTACAATCTTTTTGCTACTATAGTTTCAGTTTTGAATTAGCAATAAACCGTTTTTAATTTTTTTGTTAAATTTTTCATTTTTTTTAGTTATATTATTTACTGCTTGTTTTTTTCTAGTTGTTGTATTATAAGTTTGAGGTTTAAGGTAGTTGATTTTTAGATTATGGTTGGTGGGGTCCTTTGTTGGATGAATAGAAATGACCCAATTTTACTACAGCTGAAATAATTCTGATTAAACATTAAGCTATTGTTTGGCCATAGATTTTGAAGTTGAAACTTGAAAATTTGAGCCTTTAAAGATGTGATTTTTGGAATTTGAAGTTGTATTTGGACGTGCATTTTAGTTGGAAAAAGATTGATTTTTTGTTAGTGGAGGTACCAAAAACTGGTTTGTCTTGTTTTTGTGAACTTGAAAATATTTGAAGATCAAATTTTGAAAGTCTGATCAAATTTTATGGCCAAACACTAGCTTATGCTTATAGTTCAAAAAAGTTCGCATCTTTTGATTTCGCTTTTTGCTGGAAATAGAATTCTTGATTCATCCATGACTCAGTTTTAGTTTTTTGAGTTCTGTAATAATTTTACTACAGCCGAAATACTTCTGATTAACATTTAGGGTTATGGTTTAAACAAGTTTTACATTTTTCATATTTAATCTTAGCTTTTGGCTGGCAATAGAGTTCTTAAAAAATCTTTAATTCTGGGGTACAGTGGAGCTTATGATATGTCTTATCATTTTCATTTTCACCCAAGCTTGATTCTTGAGTTAAAAATAATAATGAAAATCGAAGCTTGATTCTTGAGTTCAAATAAAAAATCAGTTTGCACTAGAATTTGAGCAAGTTGCATTGTATTATCAATAAGAATTGAACTGCTGAAAGTTCACATAGATCCAAACACCATTTAAGCGGATGTAGAATGGACTGGCATTCTCATTTTGGCCATCCGATTGCGGATGGTAAGCTGACCTATGGTGCAATTCAACTTTCCAGTGTTGCTTTAGTAGATAAGTTATTGGCTGTGTGTCTAAACACATGGAAGCAATGGAGAACTCGCAAAATGTGTCAGGTTTTATGACAGCAATACATCTTGGAGATATCATCCAAACTTTGTATTCAATTTGCTTTTGAAATTATACTAAGAATTTTTGATAAGGGGATTGTAGTTTAATATTTCATCCTCTGGTGCGTGGTGACTGCTTCTGCCATCTGTAAGTACAACCAGCTGCGGCTGTGGATTGTGGACTATGACTGCCTCTTACTCTGACTTCTAATGAAACTGTGATACTCATTTGTAATTAATCACAAGCCTACTTGTTAATCAATAAAACTCTGATAATTTTCGAACTGATCAGTCTACTGAAGTTACTGTTCATGAAGCTACTAGGTAAGGTTGGGTCTATCTGGCTAGACTGGGGTGAATAGAGTGGGGCATTGCTTTATTTACTTGATGTTTCTCTTTGAGTTTTCTATTGACAAAAATGATGGTATCACCAAAACAATTAATTTGATCATATTTCTTATTCCATGTAGCTTGTTAACTTTTAAATTGTCGAATATCATTATGTTCATACAATTACTAACTTGATTTTTTCTGGTTCTCTGCATCATCTTTATGGTTCATTTGCTGGTTTTCACTTCTTGGATAAAGTGTAAGTGATTCAACTAATAGTTGCCTTTGGTCTGTATTTCGGGTAGACTGTGTTCTGATATAATGTCTTATCCAGGCTTGCGGGGCTTGCCTTCATGTTCTCTTCCAGCATCTTGTTACAGATTCTGGTAGGTCTTATAAATGTTTTCCTCGTGATGAGTGTGTGTGTGCCCCTGTATTTCCAAGGGTTGTGCAAGTACAAATGAGTTTAGTGTATTTGCTTGTGTAGAAATAAGTTCAATTAAGGTTCTCTACTTTCTCATTACCCCTTGTATTCCAACAATCTGCCCCCACCATGCATTACCATAACATGTGTGTAATATATATGTGTGTTGTAAGTAAACAAGAGGATCATTCTGTTTGCTTTTTGTGCATCTAATCTGTTTTTTTAAAGGAAACAGTGTCTTTGGTCTTATCCAAAGAGTTAATTGTAATGCTTTTGCTTCAATATTGTTTCTTGTAGGCTTGTGCTTTATACAATAACTGGTGGCCAATGTTATCAGGTTTGTAAAAGAAATGAGATCTACGTAGTTGGCTTATTACTCATTTCTTTCTTAAGCAGAGTAAGCTCTATCTGTTGGCTAACTAATAAGATCACTTGGTTTTGACAGCTCTTATGTATGTTGTGGTTCCCATGCCATGCTTATTCTTTGGCGGTGGATCCACACAATTCCTAATAAGTCGAGATGGCGGGGGGTAAGATACTTTTACAATGTGCAGAAGTTTATTGAATCTCCTTCTCTCATGAATTTTCTTGCATACTGCTGTAAAACGTGCTTTCTTTTCTTATGAAAACTGAGGATAAACTGTGTCTTTTGTGATGTCGAATAAAGGAGGCACATGTGAAGTATGTTGTCTGATAAAAGATGATCTTGCTGCACCCACTAACATGAATGTGAAAATCGGAGTTCATCCTTTGCTTTTTTAATGATTCAAAACTACATAATACAAACTCTTTATATAGTGTGCTACTGTGATTCAGTTTGGACTTTGGAGTGTTTTGAAACAAAAGTCATATATAACTTATATACCAGAAGTTGAGGTTAGACTTATAAGAATTCAGGAATGTAACTATGTTTTTAAAAGTTGCTTTAAGAAGAACAAAAGGATCGGTTGTGTTTCTTTTATTCATGATGCTCTAATAGCCTGTTTGACAAAGCTTCTAGTAAGCCAAAAGTACTACTCCCTCCGTCCCATTTTATGTGGCACCCTTTCATTTTTAGTCTATCCCAAAAAGAATGTCACATTACTATAATTAGAAACAATTTAACTTTAAAATACCCCTTTTACCCTTAATAAAATGATTTTCAACCACACAAATGTCTTAAGGATTGTTTTAGACCTCAAGTTTCAAAAGTCTTCTTTTTTTTCTTAAACACCAAACCAAGTCAAACGGTGCCGCATAAAATGGGACGGAGGAAGTACTATTTTTTTAGTTAAGCCATCACCAAGGATCATGGGTCCTTGATGTGGGGATTAGGCTTGAGCCCTACCATGTCTATTCATATGCAGAAAGTTACATAATTAGAGGGGCACATGGACCAAGGCCTCTAATACGGAAATTACATCAAGCTCGAAAACCTATAGTCCTACTCAATGCCCTTTCGTTCAAAGATAAGGGCAACTTTAAGTAACCAAAAAATTACATTAATCATTTCTCCTCCTCAGAGAAGGGAATTTTCATTTATGTCTAGTTGAATTAAGCCTTTAACCTCTCTAGGAAGATGTCGAGGAGAAGTATAAAAGGTTTCAATTCCACTCGATGAAGCCATTTTAGCAACAAAAAAAAAACTGCCACCTGCCACTAGATGAAGCCGGAAGTACTTATTTGGCATTTGAACAAGATTTTAGGAAAAAGGCAAGTGTTTTTGAGTAGTACCAGGAGTTGTTGCTGAAAAACGTAGTGTTTGGAATTTTGGCCAAACACAAATTGTTACTCTAATATTAACAAAAGTGTTTTTCAAACTGAATTGCTTCTCTCTGAAGTATTTTTTCGAAAATACACTTCTGACAAAGAACACTTTACAAAATGGCGATTTTGAAAGTTTGGTCAAACAAGATATATGTCGCGAGTATCTATGATTTGATGTTTTACTTTATGAAGACCTCCTCCTTTCTTGTTGCTTTCTCGTCTTTTGTTGTGTCCTTCTCGCCAAATTGTTCTCATTTTAAGCCTTTTCGTTTTTCATCTTTGCAGCTGGATGGATGCTGCTAAATTCTTAACAGGAGCATCAGCTGTGGGAAGCATAGCCATCCCCATTATTCTCAGACATGCAGATCTTATCCAGACAGGAGCAATGTTCATCGAATTCGTGTCATTCTTCATATTTGTCTGCACAGTCATGTGTTATCATCGTGCCAGTCTTGATGACGAGTGGTGATATAAAAATCGAGGCGTTGTGCTTTAGGTTCCTCGACTGTAATTACGTTGCCTGGTTCTAACAAACAAGAAAAAAAAATGCAAACAAAAGGTAGCTGAGAAGGAACCAATGCTAGAAATGAAACTAGAAATTTGATTTCCCAATGTGTATAACTTTGTCAAATGTCACGTTTATAATTTCTTGATGTGAGAGTTGTTTTCTCTAAGTTTGAACATTTTGTTAATGGAACAAAGATCATATTTTTAGTTACTATTTGCATAGATAGTTGCTAATAGATCATAAATACTCAATTCTGAGGATGCTTCTTCTTGAACTTGTGCCTTTTTTTTTTCGATTTTTCACCCGGTGTCTGGAGCCTCGACTAAATTCGGCTCGCACATTGCAGCAGCCCCGATTAAATTCGGATCGCGCAGGCTCATTGTGGGGTGATGCTCCCAACAAGATTTTCTTCATATCTTAGGCTCGAACACGAGCCCGCTAGTTAAGAGTGAAGTAGTCCCACATTGCACCACAATTCATGTTGCTCTTCTACTTATTTGAATCATAATTGGTGTATTTTCAAAAGCCTATTTTTAGTTGAATTAAAAAAAACTACTGGTTGTTGTTGCATATTAATATGATCTTAGAATTTTAGTTTGAATCATGGACTGTTCCAAGATTACTAAAAAATTCCTTTATCTGTTGTATATAAAAGTATACTTTAAGCCTTAGAATTATGGAGTTAAAATTAGCAAAAGAAATGAAATAATAATCTATGGTGTATTTTTTTCAATTTTATTTTTATATTTGGTTGGTTAAAATATTTTGAAAAAATAAATAAATTTCTTAAAAATAAAGAAAATGATTTCACTTGTGAAAGTAGAGAAAATAAGTTTTATAAATAACATTTCGAGTTTCTAGTGTTTGCGAACTTATTAAACACTAAAAAATAAGTAAAGAACTGGAAACACCGCAATCCAAAAAAATAAATTAAATTTAGCTGTACGAATTTTCAATAAAACTATCACTAAAAATTATAAAGGCTCTATTAACTACAATAGAACGAATCCAGTATAAATGTATAATATCATAAATAAGATCTGAAAAGAATAGAATGCATACGAACCTTTCATGAGCTAAAAATATTGTTTCGGGTAAATTCTTGACTGAAAAAATGTAATCAAAGCAAGAGCTTTATTAACTACAGAAAAAGAAAATTTTATAGAAAAATCCATTACAAACCCGATAGCACAAAACCATTAAACACTAAAAAAATAAATTTCCTAGCATCAGATAAATGTTATAGCTAAATAACTTTATAGTTAATCGTCTTATTTAGCGACAAATTATCAATAAAAATTTCTAAGATTTTCAGTATTTCTATTCTTGTCCTTTGGTTTACTTGCAAAAAAAAATTCTAGTCAAATTGCACAAAAATTTCTAGTCAATATATCAGTTTTGTCTGTTCATAAAATCCCCAAAAAAGAATGCACAAAGACAATAATCCCTAGATAAAAAAAAAAATCTTGCATTGAAAAAATATAAACATGTTTGTGTATACATAGACATAGATAAATCTACTTTTACTATACTATATAGTTAGACAAAAAATTGTTTCCTATATATTGACTTTTCTTGTCATCTTGGTGCGATTACTTTTTTATATTTTAACACATTTTGGTGAAAAAGTTAATTCTATCGATCACTTTCTGATATATGTGTGGTGAAAGATAGTTAACAGGTTGAAATTAATTATAGAGCTCACACACTTGATGTGAATATTATAATTATATACAAAAAATTTAATCATATATAGTGGTTTTAGAAGTTTTAAAAAGTCTAAACATGACAAATACATGACTAAATAATTGTGTAAATTATATTTGGAATATTATTCAGTCAAGAAAACTTATATATTGTTGGACCCATGCTCTTCCAATTTTTTATTTAAAGATACTGAAAATTTCAACAATTATAAATAGTAGTCATTTTTATATAAATATTGTAGAGTGAATTATGAGAAAGTGAGATTAGTGTTTTGAAAAATAAAAAAGATTGTTGAAGGAAGATGTTCTTTTTTATGGAGCTTTTGATATGACAATTTATTTAATGTTTGTTTGATAGACATACGACGTTGTCGTGTTGTTGTATATTGACTTATTGAGGAGATAAGTCGAGAGGATTACTATTGAATCAGTGAAGATTTAGCTGCGGCTGATTAAATCTCCTCAAAGAGACTGCTGAGATATTGATCACGCCTTTTTAAAATATAATTGTATGTTTACCAACACATGACAATGACGATATATGGAAAGAGGGAGATATAAACATGAAAAACATATACTCTATTTTCACGACCATTCCTCTCTTTAGACAATTCTCTCTTATAAAATAATTCGATTGATTTGACTTACAATCCATAAAAAATGACCAATTTAATTAAGACATTCAAAGTGTACAAAAGAGAATATATGTAATATTAGAGTACATACTCCAATTATTATTTCCAATAAATTAAAATCCAAAAGAATGTCATCATAGTTCACTCAAAGTATTTCCAACAACATTAATAGATTTATTGAAACTTAGCTCTCTTAATTATTACAAAAGAGTACAATTTAATTTCTAAACTTTTGAGATCTAAGAATTGATGGATATATTTTGAGTTATTTAACCCTATTAGATAATCCATCAAGTCATTATACATATAAAATCATAATTAATCCTATCTAAATAACATTAATTTTTTAAATACAATTCCAGTCCTCAAAATCCCATAATGGGGTTTCAGACAAATCATTGTAGTTTCCCATTGGCTGTATTATTTCTCTTGATGATGAACTTGTTCCAATATTATTATTATTATTATTATTATTATTATTATTATTATTATTATTATTATTATTATTATTATTATTATTATTATTATTATTATTATTATTATTATTATTATTATTATTATTATTATTATTATTATTATTATTATTATTATTATTATTATTATTATTATTATTATTATTATTATTATTATTATTATTATTATTATTATTATTATTATTATTATTATTATTATTATTATTATTATTATTATTATTATTATTATTATTATTATTATTATTATTATTATTATTATTATTATTATTATTATTATTATTATTATTATTATTATTATTATTATTATTATTATTATTATTATTATTATTATTATTATTATTATTATTATTATTATTATTATTATTATTATTATTATTATTATTATTATTATTATTATTATTATTATTATTATTATTATTATTATTATTATTATTATTATTATTATTATTATTATTATTATTATTATTATTATTATTATTATTATTATTATTATTATTATTATTATTATTATTATTATTATTATTATTATTATTATTATTATTATTATTATTATTATTATTATTATTATTATTATTATTATTATTATTATTATTATTATTATTATTATTATTATTATTATTATTATTATTATTATTATTATTATTATTATTATTATTATTATTATTATTATTATTATTATTATTATTATTATTATTATTATTATTATTATTATTATTATTATTATTATTATTATTATTATTATTATTATTATTATTATTATTATTATTATTATTATTATTATTATTATTATTATTATTATTATTATTATTATTATTATTATTATTATTATTATTATTATTATTATTATTATTATTATTATTATTATTATTATTATTATTATTATTATTATTATTATTATTATTATTAATTAGTGGTTGATTAGGGGGTAATAATAATCCAGAACCAGCTGGCCTTCTATCAAATGCCCTAACACATTTTGATTTCTTGTAAACTCTGCACAAGCTGAATTCATGTTGTAACTGCATAAAATTCAAAAATAATAATAATTAGTTATGTATATGCATCGATAACGTAAATCAAATGCAATATAAATTTTATTCCAGATTTAATCATAGGTATACTAAAAAAATCGACTCATAAGGTTATATGTATCGGTGCAAAAAAGTATTTACATCATTAGGTCATTTAATAGGAAATTGCAAGTAAATTTCTTGATGAAGGTGATTCACATGTTAATATTCACTAATATTGATTTATTTATTTATTTGTAATGTATATTATGTGTATAACTTAAATTCAAAACTTTAAAAAGTTTAGATTATATGATTGCCTGTACAACAAATATATACATGCATGATAAGTTTGGTCACTTATAAAATAATTATACATAAATTTCTAAAACAAGAACTAATAAGTAACTCGATAAAAATAATAAATTAATTATTATAATAAAACTATTCATATATAAAAAATTTACTATGTCAATATATATACGTTTATTTAAACATAAAAGGTGAATTTTTTTTCATCACTTCGTACGTTATATATCTGAAAGTTTTTATTATTAATGGAGCACGATGGTGTCTCTCTCAAGAAAAAGACAATGCTATCTAATCATGACATTTTTTTCATAAATTTTGTAAAAAACTTTACACAACAAAAGAAGGTATTCGTTTGACTCATGGATTAAGTTATTTTGAAATTATAATTTTTATATTAATTTATTTCACTTGAAAGATAGAATAAAATAATATCAAGTTGGATAGAATAAGGTGAGACATGCATAAATCAAAATTTTATATTTTATTTGTTTGAGGGTATAAGATAAATTTATGTTTTTAACCAAATAAATATAAATTTAATTTTAAACTTAATTATAAAATATATCATTGTATCCCATGAACCAAACGATCCACATAATTAACTTTCCAAGTAAATCCATACTTCAAAAATATATAAATTTGGGGGTAATTAACAATCAAACAATAATCATAAATTTTAAAATATTAAGTTAAAAAAACATGTGTATAATATTTCATGTGTGGTGAACAAAAATAATTTTATTAGTTAATATAATGTATTGTCTTTATCATATACTCAATAAATAGTGGAAAAGCAAAAGAGGATAATCATGAAGAAGCATATACCAAACACTAGATGATATCTACTTAAAAACAAACAAATAATCCAATGCTAATTCTTTTTTTTTTTTTGCAATACAAGTTGACAATATATTCAAACTATAAATAATTTTCCTAGGGTCCCATGTATTGTACTTGTTGAATATAAACTTAAATAAATAATTTTTAAATAACTTAAATATTTAAATAAGATTATCACGGATTTTTATTTGTTATCACGCATTTTAATTTGATATCAAAACAAATAAAAATCCTCATATTAAACCTTACCGCCACTATTTATCAAAAATAATAATTAATTCACGTGTTTGACCAAGGAAAAAATAACAATCAGGCCCCATGTACATAAGAAAAGGTGTATCGAAAATAAAATACTTTTTTTGGTCTGAATAATTAAAAATCATTATGAAAAACGTCAATTGTAAACATCGTTGCTAATTCATCACTAAATTGCTTATAGTTAAAAAAAAATTTAGTAATCCATGGATGTATGGAAGTAATAATAAATTTATTATTTAGCTATAAAATTTATCTAATATCACTAATTCTTATTATTTTAGTAATGAAATATCATACAAAAAAATAATTTAGTTTAGACTCTCTATTTTATTGTTAACGATCTGATTTATAGCTATATATAAATATGTATATTTTAGATTATAATTTTTGAAAGTTGCCTTTCCTAAAAAATATCATCATATGATTATGTATCTGTATAAAGAAATGATTAATGAAGTACAACATTTTTTATTATGCCTTATTGTCAGAACCAACAAACCAAATTTTCTGAAGAATTCACTGGTTTAACACACGTAGAAGTTTCAATTACAAAAATAAAAAATAAAAAATATTACTGTTATTTTCTACAAGCAGACAATTGTTCACCGACGTATCTGTTTTTATTTGAAGGTATTATTGAAAATTAGTATTTTCTACGTTTTAATTTATTTGTATTATTTTTTTCTTTAGCTTATTATATATTTGAAAATTACGTATAAATATTATAAATTACGATAATTAAAAAAATTTAAAGAACACATAAAAAAATTATGAGTACTTTTAAAGTTCTACCGGTGCCGCATAAAATTAGGATATATTGAAAGGAGTAACATATATTATTTGAAATTATAGTACTTTTTACGTAATATCATATTGAAATATATAACTACTTAGAGGTAGATTCACAATTTAAAATTTATAATTCTTTCAATGATAATACTATAATAATAATAATTGAGTTCACTATGAGCAATAACATATAGGGACCTCTAGATCAGCTGCCTCTATCATTTCATCTAAAAGCTTTTCATTAATAATTATGTTTCAACAACACATGACTAGTTTTGCTTATTATGAACAATTATTATAGTTATTATATATCTTTTTGGTGACATGATGATATAAAAATTCAATGTGTTAAGTCTTTTTTTCACCTGATTTTTGGTACCTATATTGATGCTTTGATTAATTTAAATTCACGTTGTGTAAGAGGAAGAACCTACAATTTTATTTTTTTACCTAGAGCTCAGATACAAAAAGGATGAATAGATCTTACCCATCCCACCAGAATCCTATTGGTATATTAAAGTTAATTAAAAGTCATGATATAAAAACCTAGAAGTACTAGTACAACTAGTTTAAAAACCCTAATATTTTCAGGGTTGCAAAACTAACCTTTAAATTTGTGATATGATTATTGGTTAGTGAAGGTTCTCCATGAGTACTAGCTTTATACTCATTCATCTTCCATTGTGTTTTATTCCCATTTGGAGCTCTTCCTTTATAGAAAACCATTGTTCTTTTGCCTCCAATAATTCTATTATTGTTTGATGAATATACAAAACCAGGAGTACCAGTAGCTTTCCAATATCCTTGTGTGGTAAGTCTAGTAGGTCTTCCTCCTCTTGCTTCCCTATCTTGAATTGGAATGAAGAAAAACCATTGCTCAGTGTCATGTTTAATCACTTCTCCTGCCATTTCTGGTTCATTTTCAAGAATCACATGTTTAGCAAAACAAGTGTTAAATAACAATTCTATGAACTACAACGTCAACAATAACATATTCGATGTAATCCTATAGGTGGGGTTTAGGAAAGATGGTGTGTATAAGTAGTTTTACTCCTACCTTGTGAAGATAGGGAAGTTGTTTATGAAAGATCCTCGAGTCATGGAAAGCATAACAAAACCAAGTATGTAAAGCAAATAAAGAACAATTATATGAACGACGACAACAAAAACAACAATAACATATTCGGTTTAAGCCTACAAGTGAGGTCTGAGGAGGATCGATGATGTGTACACAATCTTATACACCTATTTCGTGGAGGTAGAAATGTTGCTTTTGATAGACCCTCGACTCAAGTAAAGCATGACAAAAATCAAATATGTATAGCAAATACAATACAATTCTATAAACTGACAGTATAAAAAGATTCACACTATAGACATCGACGGATTCAAGATTTTCGTCAGGAAGATTCAAAATATACAAAAAAAAAAAAAAAACGAACTCACAAAAAATTTACAATACCTAAAAGATATTATATAATTACATGTAGTTTTATTAATTAATAACTAAGACTACTAATTATTGAAGATAAAATTAAGTGAATAAAAATGTGCTTCCTCTCCTAGATTAAATTTAGATAAAATGATTACATACTTCAACATTAACCTAAAAAATCAATTTATAACATTTTATAATAGATCAGGAAACACTAATATTGTAAAAAATATTTAGGTTAAAAGTTAAATTTTTTTATTTTTTTAAAGGTTTATCAATCATCCTATCATGTATATTGGTGCATACTAAACAGTAAACACACAAAATCTAAGTTATTCTTTATGTCTAGTTATGATTTGAATTATTAGATTCTTTTAGTTTCAATTTGATTCTGGATATCTATTGAAAGAATCAAATCAATGAAGAAAAGACTTAAAAGTTACATAAAATGAAGATTAAGTAACAAATAATTGATCTTTTTTACAGCAATAAAATGCTTGATTTAATAATTAAACCATCATATAACAAAAATTGAAGAAAAGGCTAACTTAAACTTGAATGGTTTAATTTTCATTTTATTAGAGAGAATTAAAGTCATTTCTCAAAAGAATTACTTAAAATAATTTCACTCAAAAATATCGTCCGATCTTCAAAAATATTATGAAATCATGAAGAAAAAACATTTGAATCACCAAATTTTATTAGGGCTAAAAAATTTCTCTTGACATATGACAAAAAAATTAATTACTAACATAGCGAATTGGAACTTAATTACAAAACAAAATTTAATATATATTGTATTATATATATATCTAGGTTTTCAAAAACATAAAATCATGCACAAACAATAAAAAAAATTACCAAAAATAAAATAAAATAAAATGTATATATGCAAACCTGGAAGTTCAGATGGATTATGATGATAAATATTAACAACTGGTATAACACGTTGAATATCATCTCTTTTTCCATCAAGCTTATTTCTTAAATAAAATTCCACCAATTCTTCTTCTGTTGGATAAAATCTATATCCTGGTGGTAACACATTATTATTATTATTATCATACATATTATTCTCCATTTTTTCCAATAAAAAAAATATATTTTTATGTATATATATAATTTCTCTCTATTTTTTTTCTTAACTCAATAATATTGAAATTCTCACTCACTTATTAATTTTGTGCATGTCAAGGTTTGTTCTAGCTTAGTATTTATAGAGTAAAAATGTGAGAAAAAAATATTTTTTTTTTGGGGGTGATAAAGTCAAAAATTTTATTAAAAATATTTAAAATTTAGTATATTATATATAAAAAATAATTTTTAACTTACATATATTGTATAATATTTTGATGAATTAAAGATATTCAACCGTTAATTATTCACGTCACTATATGTGACCAGGCCACTGGGCTATGGGAGCTGCCTTTGAGATAATAATTCATGTGACTAATTTTGAATGTGTTGGTGAGAATTTAATATTTTTTTTCGTTCTAATTTATTCAAAATTATGCATATAAAAATTTTAGAAAAATATGAAAACTTTTGAATAATCATCTCATGAAAAAAATTCGAAGTAAGTAACAAAAAAATATGATAATAAGAAAGCAAGACATAAATCAAATAAAATAACAGATAGTAATACACATAAATAAAAAAATGTATGATAATATTCGATTACGTACTAATATTTCAGAATAAAATACTAATAAATATATCCAAATTTGGATATGGCCATCAATACCATCCATTATTATCAAATAAGAAGACAAAAGGAAGGAAGGTGGCAACTTCTTTGTATATTAGCAGGAAAAAGGATGAATAACAGGACATATACCATATAAAAAATAGGAAAAATGTTAAAAATTATTTTTTACTCTACTGCATAATTTTTTTTTAATTTAGCAATTGTTATACTTTAAAAATCATTCATATTCTTTTTGTTAGTAAACCATCTCATATTTATTAAGCTTCTGCTAAGTGTAGAGTTCAGAAAAGAGTCAAATTATAAGGTCTATTATACCAATCATATCTTGCATTTTTGTAAGAGCTTGTTTTCACAGCTTGAAGATGTGATCTCCTTACCAGTTACATTAATACTCTCCTTCAAGGTGTACTAAACTCTCCTTATGCACGGGATTCAAGGAAGGATCGAATCACAAGGATCTCTATTGTAAGCAGTCTTATCCTACATTTCGATTGTTTCCACAATTCGAACACATAATATCTTGCTCACATGACATCAACTTTATCAGTTACGTCAAGTTTCCCAAAAAAAAATATTGACCATTACAACAAAAATACCAAACAAATTTGAGGAAAATTAGTGTGGGTGGTTGGGTTAGGGAGGTGGGGTAGGAAAGGAGTGAATAATAAAACGAGTAAGATAAGGAAAGAAGACTTAGAAATTTCAACGGCGTGTGAACGTACAAGAGGAAACTTTAATACATTTTCCTTCTTTCAAGAGTTGTACTTTGTGTATTGAGTAGTTGTACATTCATTTTTTAAGAAATATGTGGAATTAGTCAAGTAATTTCTTTCTACTTCAAAAAACATGCACATGTTTTTTTTTAATTAGTAGCAAAAGAATGACGAAATCAGCAATTTCGTTAACAGTGTTTAAGATTTTATTTAGTGATCTGAATTCTGAAGGAGCAATTTGAATCACTACCGACTAGTTTAATTTCCTCTCATATACATAGTATTAGTTCAAAATTCAAATAGATATTTATAATATTATCATGCATTGAAGACATGATGTCTAGAATCACCTTGTATATGTTATGACGCAAATTAGTTATTAATATTAACAATAGTATTATCTTTTGCATAACTAAAAAGTCAAGAATTATCCAAAAAAATTTCCATATAATTAACTTTATATTAAAAAAATAAATCAAAGTCACGATCTTATTTCCTTGACTTATTTAACCAAGAACGTGGAAAAGGTAAGATTAAAGTCAACAATCTATTTGTATGCTAAGTAAAAGAAAAGTCAAACAATATATGATTTTGTTATTTTTACCCCATTAACTAAGTTTGATTATAAGCTCACTTTCTTGCTATTTTTCATCAACATATGTATCGAGTAATTCTGTCTCCTATTATGAATACTTTTGTCCATCATATGCATATGAGATTTGGACATAGATCCCAAGATTTATAATCACTTCATTAATTATTAGGCCCCAACTTTTTACGAGATGATTGTTTTCTTGACAACCCTAAAACTATTTATTTATCATTCGTAGTTTCCTATTACAAAATATGATAGTTTATATTGCAAATTATCGTTTATATAAAAAAAGTGTATTTTGAATGAGTTGATTTTGTTTCAACCTAAGTTTTCAATGCATGAAATTAACTAATAACTAGCTATGGTGAAACCCCTCATAGAGAAAATGATTCAAATGGATTTGAACAAATTCAGATTCGCATCGGAAAATTTAACAATGAGGTAAAACACTTCCTAATAAATATCAGCAGGGATCGAATCTGATACATATGGTTCAGGACGAAGGAATACTTACCACTCCACCCGCTAACCTGGTTGCAATCTCCTATATATATCCAACCATGAAGATGAAAATATAGTTCTACTTAGTAACCTAGACAGAATTTAGATAGACTTTTAATTTGAATTGAATTTTTTGCATAATAATGTAAATATTTGTTTTGGTTATACTCAAATCCTAGGGTTTCATGTATGCATAATGGCTTGAAATTTAATACTATACTATTATTTTAGTATAATTAAGAAAGAAAATGTTGATTCCTAAAAGCTTGAAAATATATTTTTCAGTCAAATTTTAATCTTACCAGGAAAAAGGAATTTACTATATATTCAAGTCAATTAAGGACCCGTTTGTCTTTACTAAGACTAATATATGTCTAATTCCAAATATTAAGAATATTATATAAAAGATCTCGAACAATTTTACGTTGTTTATCCATCTCATCGTCTAAATAGCTAACGATGATGTTTGTAACAATGTTACGTTGTTTAACCATCTCATCGTCTAAATAGCTAACGATGATGGTTGTTGTTGGCAATCACAACTGAAAATTGTGGTAATATATAGTTAATGGTAGTAGCTAGTGATTGATAGCGGTAACAATTGGTGAAATATACTGGGATACTCATTATTGATAATTATCGATAGTGATTAATGACGGTTATATATAGTATATATTAAGAATGTTCACTACAAAGAAAAAGCACGTCAAGTATTGAGAAATTTCATTGTTTGAATATTTTTTCTTTTCACACTTCACTACATATATATATATATATCGCGTCAAATGTATATATGGAATCCTAGTTAACATCAATATAGGAATCTTTGTCTACTTCTTGTCTCTCTATTTTATTAATACTATAAAAAAAAACACTTAATAAATTAATTTTAATACTATTAATTAGATCAATATTTTTCATTTCTTATGTTACTATTAAAAAATTGAGTCAAAACCGGCAAATGTGGTCGATTTCTTAAAGAAAAATCAACGCTAAATCGATGGACTAGATATCGTCAATTTTTTGTGGCAACTCAATTTAGGATAAGTAGTCACACGGTAAAACACATGAGAGATATTCAGTATATAAGTAAGCATGGTTTATACACCCTAGTGACGCGTTTTAAAGTCGTGATGGTCTAGGCCTAGAACAAACAACATAACTAGTGAGATGGGTTGTTAAAGATGGTATCGAAGTAACTCCTTCTGTCAGCCTTGTCGATCTGGATTAGTGTTAAACTGAGTTTAGGTAATTCCAGTATGACGAAGCAAATCTCAGTGCTAAGTCTAGGCAAATTTTATGTGGTGGAGCAAACTTTTGTGAGGAAGTTAGGTCTCAGCAAAACACAACAAAGACATTGGATATATAAGTAAGTAGGTCTATCTGACACTAGTGACTTGTTTGTCATGCAAGTCTAAGCCTCGCGGACAATATCACTAGTGATTTGAACCGCTACGATTTTGCCTTCACTGATTTTGTGAGATCGATTAAAATCGAGATACAATCGATATATTCTATCCGTTAATTTTTCAGAAATATACATAAAAACATTATTTTATATGTTTTGGAGGCTTAATTTAATTATAGTTGGATGACCTATTTATGGTCGCAAATTAAACATAGTGTTGACCAATTAATATAATAGAACTTTATTCGATTCCATTTTCTACAACTGATATTAATTAGTCATTTGTCAATTAAATAAAAGTTGTGGAAAATGGAATTCAAATAAATAAAGTTCAACTAAATCTGTTGGTCAACACTAGTTTAATTGTGACTACAATAGATAAGAATATATTATTTCAACTCTAATAATTAATAAGTAATAATTTATTTTAAAAAAAAAGAACTTGTAAAGGGGAATTGTAATATTACATTTGAAATGTATTTTTTTTATATATATATAATATTATGTTAATATAATGGTTATGTTATAATAAATATTGACATCATTTTGAAAAATTCTACTATGCTATTATAAATATATTCTTTTTAATGATTTGATATAGTATAAAGAATTTTTTATACCACAATTGATATATATAAAAATACTATCAAAAGATAAGCTGCAACAGATGGAGCTGTTCTTTTCTTAATCAGAGATCTCGGATATGAGCTGTTGATATGAAAAAAATCATTGATAGAAAGCGTTTTTCTCTGAATGGAGCTCTATACAACACAAATTCATTAGATACAAAACACCAAATGAAAAAAATACCTTAAAACTATTAATATTTTTTCATGGACTTCTCTACTAAGTTAGTTAAGGTTTGTTGGCAATAACAATAGAGACAAAAATATAGAGGTGGAAATTATTTAGTTTGTAAAAAGACTTATCATTAATATTTATTAATATATAAATGCTCAAACTCCTTTGACCATTTAAAGAGGAAAAAGGTTTGTGTAACTTTGATACCAACATTTCTCCCTTAATTTGACTCGACTCGTAAATTTATTATATATTATTTATTGAATATACTTGAAAATACCTTTAAATTCGAAATGAATTATTAGCTTGAGACAGTTTTAAAACACTTCTTTACTTGACTAACTAAACTTAAATACACCCGTGATTTTATAATATGAATGAAATACACTCCTAAACTCTCGTCAAGTTTAAGGATATTTTCAACCCTTTTTTCAATTTTTTATTATGAGTCTCGTGCTTCTATAAGAGTTTGAGACCATTTGCTATGCCATGTGATCGAGGGTGTATCTAAGTTTAGTTAATCAAGTAGGAGGATGTGTTTAAGGTTGTCAATAATCAGAGATCAAAATTAATAATTTATATTAAATTTAGAGATGTTTTCAATACTTTTCTCAAATTTATATGCATTAATGATGTAAGGAATTTTACATATTTATATGTTTTAATTAATTATGTTGAATACACATGTGAGATTAAAATTATTTTTAGTTATATATAAAATATGTTGTATTTACTTGACCTCGTCTTGTGTTTAATTTTTTTTAATTTTTTACTCCCTTAGTGCAAATTTTTACTTGCACTACTGATTTAAACTTATCATTAACAATTGTGTTTAACTAACATAATATACATTGATAATATAATTCTTTTTATATTATTAGATTTTGTTTACCTGTTATTGCTGATAAAAAACTTCATTTGAAAATTACCAAATAACATATATAGGATAATCTATAAAGTTCTCTTATATATTGAATAATATTCACTTATATTTTACCTTTTTAAGTACTAAAATGACTAATTATAATTTGTTGTGATGCTGGTCCACAGGGCTTATTTGGGGTTCCTTCCATTAGAGAGTTCTCCTGTCTTGGGCTATTTGGTATTTTATTTTTGTTAATTATTATTTTTTATGCGAGTAAAAATAGTTTTTTTTTTTTGTTTTTTTAACCTTTAGAAGGATTAATTATGGTTTCATTTATTTTTAGTGTAATTCTCTCAATTAATAAATAAACGAGTTACTAAATTACGTAAGACGAGTTACTAAATTACGTAAGACGAGTTACTCTTGATAGGTGTCATCTCAATCCTATCACGTATAATCACTTGGCAAAAAAAAATTAAATTTAAATTTTATGAATTCATATCCAAAGTTTTATTATACCCCATCTAATTTATTAGTTAGGTGGTTGATGTGATTGGTTCGAATCATGTCTTTTAAGTTCATTTCTTTAAAATTTAGGGGTCGTTTGGTATGAGGGATTAAAAATAATAGTGATGGGATTAAAAAAATTTTATCTTGTTTGGTTGCCATGTTTGGAATAACTTATCCCACCATTTTATATCATAGTGATGGAATAAGTTATCTCATATACATGATTGTGGGATAAGTTATCCCAGGATAGCTAACCCCATGATAACTTATCCTGGGTTAACTTGTGAATCTCTAGTACATAAATCACTTAAGAGTCGGTTTGGTAAGGTATACACAAATAATGTTAAAAAGAATGTATTAATAACGTTGATATGCTGAAATTATTTCTTATACATCATTTGATTTGATATATTAAAAATAACATTCAATTGCATAATATCTATATATATTTATTAAAAAGGTATCCTCCACAAATATGATGGAAAAGATATGAAAAAGATTTTAAGGAGTAGTTATGTTTTTAACCATATTAATAAATGGAAAATTCACCCCACATATCTATTTAAGGCTTAATATTACAACCTTTAGATGTACTTTTTTTATATTACTACTTATAACAGTTTAATTATAAGTATTAACAGATTAGTTTTAATCTATAATTTAATTTATTTGATTTAATTAATTAGTTATTATTTTTATAATTACCTTACAATTAATAAGTAAGAGAAATAAGATAATCAATTGTCATTATCTCTTACACCATTTTAGGGATAACATTAATAGAGAATCAATTACCATTATCTCTTACACCATTTTAGAGGGGGGGAAAAATTAGTTTTCACACCCCCACCCCCACCCCCACGTTCCTCTTTTACATAGAACTAATTTTTTCTCTCTCACCATCTTCAACGTTCGTCTTCTTCATTAAAAAAGAAAATCAGCAGAACTCACGATTGAGCCCCATGGATGTGGAAGGAAAAAAAATAAGATAACATACTTTCCTTT
>NW_006238947.1:1277673-1323385 GCF_000226075.1 Solanum tuberosum
CAAATGTATACCAATTGGGTATAAAATTAACTAGTTTTAGGTTGTCTAATTCGGTTGAAATCTCAATTACATGCCCTTTTTTCAATTTTTCCAATGGGATATCAATTCGATACCAAATGTATACAAATTAGATGCAACATTAACCAGTTTTAGGTTGGCTATTTCAGTTGAAATCTAAATTACAAGTTTTTTTTTTCAATTTTATCGCTGGGACATCAGTTGGATACCAAATGTATATCAATTTCATACTAATATTTGAATTTTCAGTTGATATCAATTGAATGCCATCATGATCTAGTTTTTTTACTATACATTTGAAAACACTTAATACACAAATGATTAACTAGTACACATAATAAATGTTCTGAAATTATAATTCATTAACTTAAAAGACAAAATAAATCAAAACATGAGTTTGTCACATTAAAACAACCAAAACAAAATAAAAATAAATATGTCTTTTTTTTTCAGCAAGGTAATTTGAACATGTCTTCTTGTTGTGTCCCTCCCGACGACATGTACTGCACGTAGCCTTAGACCTCTTGCATTTCACATCAGCAAATCCTTTCCAACGTTCATGTTGTGGTCTCCCTACAATTCTTTTTGAACTAGACGACGATAATTTATGCTCCGACACTTTTTGAATTGCATATTTTCCTGTTCCATCATAAATTATTGTGTTAGTATTACAGGATACAAAAGTACAAAAAACTTTACAAAACTATATATAATATGATAATACGCACTGAAACAATATTTTTTTGTATCAATTTATGCTCAGACATTTTATGAATTGTTAAAGGTATATATGTGCTTACGTGGACATCATAAATATTGCATAATTATAAATAGTAACGTGTCCACGTGGGCACATATATACCTTTAAAATACACTATTAAATAGTGCAGGGGGGTAAAAGGTCCTCCATAAAATTTGGTATCATAACAGCGATTTAGGCCAAAGTTGAAGTATTTTTCAGACTTTTTTCCCTATATTAATTACATTATGGGATACATAACCTAATGTCAAATAGTTAATACATATATTATTTTTTTCTAATGCAATCGTATATTATTAATTATATATATACATAACCTAATATCAAATAGTCAATACATATATTTATTTTTTCTAATACGTCCTACCAAATGACCATTTACTTTCTCTTACTCTTGCATTCTTGCATTTTACATTATATTATTATTAGTTGAAAAGTTGGATAACGTTTTCTTTGACTAGATCTTCTTTTCTTCTTCTTATGGTCTTACTTTTTCTTTTCTTTTTAACATATAGTCAAGCCGATACGTATAAAAGCGAAGAAAAAATCCTCATTTTATATAAAGCGTTCGAAAAATGCAGGCTTGATTGAGGATTAAAGAGAAAAAGTGAAAGAAAAGGCTCGAGATGAATTTTATATAAAATATTGAAGACTCATTACTTATTTCTGATTAGTTTAATTGAATAAATTTGGAAATATTATTATTAAATTTTTGTTAAGCTTTATATTTCAAGAAGACAAAGTAAGTCAATTGATATTTGAAATTTAGAGTTTGAATTGAACAATTTGAAAATTCTTAAATTAAATCAATATTAAAAGGCTTGACTGTGAAACTTAGACTTAAATCAAATTTGAAATAAAAATGTATTGGTGAATTCTCTTTGAAGTTTATGGTGATAAGACAGAGTTGGTGAACAATTTGTTCCAATGCAGAATAATTGGACTCAAATACAAATATCGAACAAGAATGAGAAATCAAAAAAAAAAAACTAAAAAAAACTATATTACATGGTTCACTATATAATTTGTAAACGATTTGTTTAGTGTTACTATATAATCTTTACCGACCCTAGTAAATTCACTTGAACTTCTGGTAAGTTCATCCATCCAAAAATATTGATGATTCGTTATAATATTTTGTACTAAACTCCTGATAAGATTCGTAATTAGTTAGTCAGACACTTTTTTTGGTAATTAAGCTCAAACTTTTTATTCGAAAATTATTTTTGCAGAAGTCAAAAATTAAATAACAAAATAATTCTATTGGTGCAAATCATCCCAAAATTTATGTGTATACATGTCAGCCTATCACAAGGGGGACCTTAATTACTTTTTGTGTCATGTCAATGTTCTTACTTTTTGTATGTATGTGCCTTTGCTTTTGATGAATTATTGTTATAATTATTTTTTGGATTATTTATAAATTATTGGTTCAAATTATGAAATTAATTATTGATATTTGAATTATTAGTTAGTCTTGAAATTGTTTGTTTATTATATTTATATTATAATGATGGGATAAGGTATTTCATATATATAATAAAATAATTAATTTAGATAATTTTATCTATCTCATCCCTCATATACACCAAATTGTTAGGACTTAGGATCGAAATAATCAACGTGGCATGCGGAAGCTAATGATTGCAAACTATGACAACGATAAATCAGATGACACATAAAATTATGATTTGACCAATTAGCTTACATATGATAATATTAATATAATTTTTTTTTCTAAAAACTATATTTAAGAGGATAAATCTCCTCTTAAACAAGAATTTTTTAATAACTACATTGTGTTCTATAGAAAAGAAAGAACCTTCAACTTATAGGAGTTCAAAAATATTCCTCGTTTCTGACAAAGAAATCTTTTCTACCAAAAAAATATTATTGAAGTAAAACAAAATTATAATGTTGAACTCAAATACGAAATTCAGGATAAATCCTAACACAAATAGCCTCTTAGAGTGTAGTCCTCCTTCAAATTTTATGTGAACATAAAATAATTTATGTATCGAAATGTTATTGTGTTTCTTTTGTGGGTGACTTGCTCTTGCATCTACTTTTTCATCTCATTGGATAAGGAAATTCATGAGAAGTTACCTAAAATTTTCTATGAGCATCACCTTAGGGAACAACAAATAATTGAGAATAATCTTAATGGTATATTCTTCCTAATTTTCCACATATTAATTTTACATGTGTTTTTTTTTTGGTAAATTTGCATAAACAGCTGGCTTAAGAAAAGTGTGAAGCAACTTCCTGTGGACTACCACTCGTTGTCACATCTCGTTAGAGATGGCAATGGGGCGGGACAAATGCATAGCGAATCAAAATAAAATTTATCCGAAGTAAGAGAAGAGAGTTTTTCATAGGCGAAGCTAGCTATAGTCAATATGTTGCATTAAATTATTTGTATAATTGTAATACTTGTCATTAATGATAAAATAAAAAGTTTAATTAATTTACTTTCAAAATCTAGAAAGAGAGTCTAGTATACTACGAAGGATCGGTAGAAAACACCATTCTGTCACAAAACGAGGAGGGGTGGATATCAAATTAACACGTACATAATTGTCAAGATGCCCCAAACTATGAGGAGAATAAATGTGTGATCTTTCAATCAACTTATTTTTTAAAATATGATGCTGAAAGAATTTCAACTTGATATCAGAACAGACAGAGATTCTGCATCTGAATCTCAACCCCACCCACTTTGAAAAGAATACTATTGTGCTTCGCTCAAAAGAAAGAATCAAACTCACATATAAAGGAAGCAGATTGAAGTTATAATTAAATAAAGAAAAGTTCGCTCTCTAACAATCATATACTCTCGCCGTTCATTTTTAGTTGTTATGGTTGTTTCCTTTTTTAGAGTCAAACGCTAAGAATTTTGACTAACATTTTATGATGTATTTTTTCATCATATTGATATGGAAAAAATTGCAATTTATATTACTTTTCATATAGTTTTTGAATATCTAAATTTTTTGTTTAAAATATCGAATTAATATAATCTAATTTAATTTTGAAAAGTATTCAAATTGACTTTCGAAAAATGCAATATGACAACTAAAAATGGATAGATGGAGTACTCTCTAAGAGACTTTTTCACCAATAGAAAATATAAGAATCTAGTCCAGATTCATGCAACCGAACTTAACTTGTTTTGGACTAAAATATAGTTATCGTTGCAATATTATTATTTTTGTCCTCCATTTTGTGGCCACAAATCTGACCGTGATTTCCACTCTTCATCAATTATCATTAAAAAAAAAAAATGTAGAAAAAAATCACAACCTTGTCCCCTCCATTATCATAAAAAACAACATATTTTCAACTTTTTGTCCTAATTTAACATCTTGCCCTTGAAGTCATCACTGAAAAAACTTTCTAATAAATCTTTGTCTAGTTCAGATATTTGACTGCTACCAAACGGAAACATCATTTTAAACCTGTTTCCAATCACGCGTGCGCACAGGAATACATCTTCTTCTTTCATTTTTTCGATATTCGATATCTATATTTAAAGGTTCAAACTCGAAAATTGTAATTACGAATGAGAAATACCTACCACTCCACTATGATCTTTGGTGGTTATAGCTTATTGTACATCAATATTATAAAAAGACTTAGCTCGAACACCCCCTAAAGTTTCCAAGCGTCAACAAAGCAACCAAGGACAAAAAAGCTATATACACTACAAGAAAAATGACTTTTAACGAAGGAAAATTCAGTCGTGAAATGTCACTATAAGTCAATAACGACAAGAGAAAAATTGGTCATCACCGGTAACTCTATCCTGTCATAAATACCATTCAAAATTATAAAACAAATAATCAAATACGATACTCATATAAAATTAAATAGTTAATTATAAAGAATTAAAAATCTAAATTATGTGACTATCTCTACATCTTCTAAAATGAGAGAAAATTGAATAGTAGTATCTGTACAAATGGCAACATCCCTACACTCTCTTCAAGAACACCATTATTCTTCAAATTCTTGATCTGTTAAATAAAACAAATTCATGTCAGCTTCTAATAACAAAATTAGCTATTTTGGTTTAGAAAACAAATGAATAATTAATTTATAACCATAATAACTAAATACAGAAAGAAATTTATAATTTCTTATATCAAAACTCAAGTTCATGCTTCATATATACTTGGAGGAGCATTACCAGGTTTAATGTCTCTGTTCAAGTTGTATCCCGGGAAGCAAGCTGACGCTCAAGGAAAATTTGAGACGAAGCATCCCAGAGATCCTTTGCGAGTTTGGAGTTATAAGAAAGCTGAGAAGATCTTAGAGTTCTACCATTTCCTCCAAAGAAGTATACTCCCGAGGTTTCCTGGTACAGTCATCAACGTTCAAGAACATTTTATCACAGTTCAAGATGAAATAGAAGTAGTAGTATATAGCAATAGCACAAATGTTCCAATAACTGAATACATAAAGCAAGCAGCTAACGAGAATAACAATTATATTATAAGATGTTCCGTTAAGCACCCTTCTCTGAGATGTATGGTGAAATCAAGATCCTAAAATCTGTGGATAGATTCAGAGAAAAAATGAAGAGAGAGAGAGGCAAATTAGTATGAACATTGGCTGAAGAGAGACGGCATAAATATGTCACTACGGTAACATGTAAAAAGGACGATATCGATGTGTTTCAGTTGCATTTATCTCGTAAACAATATGCAACTCATAAGAGTAAACTGCACATTTGTAGAATATATACTTGTAATAACCTATTTTGTGAATGTACTTGCATCCGTGGCTTATTTATTACATGGCATGAGAACATACATCCATTTCAGGTTTGATAGGACTTAGAGTGTGTTCAACATTGATTATAAGGGGAAACTATGGGCTATGGACTTGTGAAAGATGATACTGGTTGCAATTGGTCAGTACAGACGTACGGAATTAGGCAAAATAATATAAACACCTTATAGCATGCAACAATTAGACTTTTTGTATTTTGGGTGCACCACCAAAAATAGAGAAAAAAGAAACTACTGTGGGAATTGATCCCTGTTCCTCTAGGTAAATAACTCAGCATTCAACCAAGTGCACTATTAAGCCTTTTTAGGAGCATTGGCGTCAGCAGATAATATTAGATCAATTCTAGAAAATATGTGCACAAAATTCCTAGTTTGACAGTGAAATCATGGTACAGTGCACCATAAATTGGGCAATAACCCTGGACAGTAGCATAGGGCTACGTGATTGCTAGAGCGATCAAGGAATTGTACTGGATTGCTATAGCATGAGTTAATCACTACACTGTGCACAGAGGGGGTAAGGACTTAGATGAGGCAGTAGTGTACTGTGTAAACGTGCTGACAAAATTCAACAAGATTGTTATAGTGCTATAGTGATCACTGTAGTGATTGCCCTACTGTGTCAAGAATATAACATGATCTCTATAGCATCGCTAATGCAACCCATTATCAAGAAAGCACTAATACGGGTGTTTCCCAAATTTTACCCAAAAACACTTTCCAAATAGCAAGGACACATATTATGAAGGGGAGAACTGAGCTCCATTCAATCCAAACCACTAAGGTGAGTTAGGAGTTGGCTATTTTAACTTCTTATTATATCAAAACTTGATCCTTACCATTAATTCGTGAAACTAAATATATTCATCATTGGGAGAAATTCACAACTCAAAAACGAATTTATTGAGTCATTGACTAGAAGAGGTAATTGGTTTTTGCTTGGTTGTTAAAAGATTGACATAGACAATGGACAACCTGAGGAAATAAAGGTTACTTATATCAGTTAGTACTTTGTGGAGATGTTCAGGGTACATTGTAAGGTGGTGTTGGATCTGTGAAGGATGGTTCTGAACTATTTCAAAAGACGGTCAGTGATGCATGGTAGAGTAACAGAGACATTGCAAAGTTGGACATCTAAAAGCAGGAAGAGAAGATCAAGGGCGTGGAAGGTTTCCATTTAAGTCCTAATGTGGGCTAGTATGGAAGGAAAGAGTTTGAGGGATTGAATATGACTTCGTATATTTGAGAAGTCTCTTGTATCTAATTTCTATTTGGTGCACCCATTGAGATCCCGTGTCTTTAGTAGACAAACCATATTTGAACGAAGGTTCCCTACTTTTGGTATACTGCTCATATACGGGAGCCTTTCCCAACATTAGTAGAATTATTCAACTTACTGAAAAATCATGAAAAGAGAATAATAAAGGAAGTCCCTTAGCTGCACGGCGATTGGGAGTAAACTTGAATAGTTTACTCATTCTTATGGTAGTGAGATGCTAATCCATAGGTATGATGAGATTCCCCATCTACTTGATGATTGAAAGTTAATGTGGATGGTATCCCTAGATACTCGGTGACTGAAAGTGGACATGGATGGGTTCACCAAGCTGCTAAGTTGGGCGCAGATATGGATGGTTAAACTAAGAAACGTGAAGCTAATGAACTTAAAGAGTAATTACCTAACTATATGTCAACTAGTAAGCTCGTCAGGTCCCGTATTTTGGATTTTGGCAATACTCTTTGAGCAACTGCTCTACAGTTGCTGACCTGTGTCAGGCTGTCCCTACTATATTTGACAGCATCAACTGTGGTTTTATGAATGAAACGAAAACACAACCCTGTTAGTTTTTGGAAACCAATTAACCTAGAACATAGTACTATTCAGTATGGGTGCAGAACTCCCCTCAATAGATACGTGCTTCCAAAATGACAATATGCCACCCTCTTGCAACGCTACCTGAACTCTTTATTTTTTTTATTTTTTTTTATGAGTCTTAACTTTTTATTGATCAGATATTTCACAATCCACATGATTTGTCAATCTCATTTTCTGTGTTGAAATAGCAGAACTTCTTCTGCAGGAGCATTATTCTTCATTAAAAATACAAAATGAGGGGAATCCATTGACTATACGAGTACTTAGCCTAATTTCATAGAGAAACAAGTTCCAAAGAGTTTTGTGCTTCAGCTTCTACGAGAACATTGTAAGCATTGACCAAACAGGAAATTAAATCAAAGAAATGAACCAATAAATTGAGAGCCAATTGATACATATCACAAAACAGATGATAGGAGGGCTGCAGGGCAGACTCACTGGTGGTGCATGCACTGCATCTAGAACAGAGGTAATTCCTACTTCGGGAGACTGCAAAAGGCCCAAAAGTTTCAAAACGAAGAAAGCCAACCATGAGAGGCATGACGGAATTTCTCGCATAATGTTGGTTTTCACAACTCCAGGATCTGTAGCACTTCATCATTCCAGAACAAAAACAAAAGAAGTGTTCAGGCAAATAAAATCACCACTTGAGACACATATAAAGAGATCTTTAATCAGTTAAGATTACAGGATCTAATTTACAAAAGTAAGACAGGTAAAAAGTTAGAAAGAAATATTAGAAGCTAAAAGGCTGAAAGTAACACACATTAACAATTCACAGCTTTCACCGTAAATTAAATGGTTGTTTCTGACTGAGAGGCAGGCAATGGTGAGGCTGAAAGTAGATTAACATAGTGAAGCAATTTTCTTTTACACACTCTTTGCTCCAAAACTACTTTACTTTTGATGACCAATTCAGGTGTCACAGACTCTACTACTATCCAAATATGTCATAGATCGCAATGGAAGGATCTAAATTAAGCCCATGTCTCGGATATCTTCTCAATGGGCATGAAAATGCATATTTCATTAACAAAAACTAAATGAGCACAGCATGACTTCTTATTCTAATTCTATTGCAGAAAGTCATAGAGACTAACTAGATGCATCACAACCCTACAACTGAAGCACTCTACAGTGCCCATGGTTTACAAAAAATATGCTCCTTTGAAGTACAATAAGCAAACATAGTGTGGAAAACTACACTTGAAATCAATATTCCCTTCAGAAATTATCATAGTTCTACCCTCTTCGTGATGTAACTATCATGTTACACCCAGAAAAGCTCAGTTTACACTTACATATGCAGAATCATGAAAAAAAAAATTAGCCTACAATTTGGTTTTTAGGTAACTAGATATGGACAAACAGATGACACGACAGGAAAAGTATGAATTAACCTATACAAACCAACACAAAAGATGAGCTTTACCTTAATATACAAACACATTCTTGAAAGATATAGAATTAAATTGATAAGCATAATGGCTTACGAGGTGACATAGAGAACCTAAAATTTGTTTGTAAAGGAGAACATAAACATACATGACAGAGACACTATGTGGTTTCTCCGCCAGACCAACTTGCCGATGAAGCTCATATGTGAAGAGCAGAAGGCATACTGCAAGAGAAATGGCGAGAGATTTTAGGTGTCAATGAGTTCAAGGATAGTAACGGTCACTTTAATCTGTAAAGTTGAACTTACATTTGGAGTACTCATATACATGAGCAAATGGATAGGAACTTAATTTTGAAAACCACTGCCCAGATATTGTTTCTCTGGTGACCTCCATGCTAGACACTATCAATCAAAAGTAGAAAATGCCAAATTACAATCTTATTCGTATGTTCACCAATAACAGCCAAAAGGACATTCCAAAAAAATTGCAGTTCTGGTTAAATTCTTACCAACAAAACTACCCTCATCAATTTATATTCAACTATATTTTCAGGAAAAAAAACATAAATGAACACGATACAAGAAGCATTCTTAGCAGAGACTTTAATGACACAAAATGTTCCAATGGCATCTGTCCATTTAGCAATAAAGGATCTATAATTTTCTAGCTCATTATCTCAGGCAACCTTCATCCCCGGATCTCTAAGGCTGAGTTGTTAGGCTTCAAATTGACAGAATTGACTAGTCCTAACACTGAAGAATATAGTGTAGAGGTTCAAAATGAAGACTGTCAAAGATATTACCACAGATGAACATATAAAGCAACAGAACATGCACTAGAGTAGTTTACATATGTGCTTCTGAGTTTCGACACAAGCCAACACCTTTTTTATTTACATATCGAGTGTCCGTGATGCTGATAAACATTGAGTGTACATAATACTGATAGTATATGAATTGTACCTACCATTTCGATGCGTGAATGATGTAACATTAACAACACGAGAAGGGATAGGGCTCTGTTCTAGAAGCGGCAAAAGAAGTTTTGTAAGACAAAATGGACCAATATAATTAGTTGACACCATCCTGCAGAAGAAAAAAAAAAGAATGTCCAATTAGCACATAATTTATGTGTTTCTCGGGATTATCAAAATCCTCATAGCAGCAGGAGAAAAAGGGGACAAAGAGAGAGATTAGCTCCTATCAGTGCTACAGGTGCCAAGTTTACCATGCAACTAACCAATGCGGGATCCTCACAAAAATAAGGTAAAATGTGAAATTGTTGCACATTAAAGGCAAGTGGAGGGTGTTGATCCCAATGCAGCATTATCTAAATCACAAGAACATTCTACTAAAGGTCTCGCCTCTTATCTGAAAAGTGAAGTTGGGATAGATAGTGTTGATTAATAGTGCAGGATCCTAACAAAAATAAGGCAAAATGTGAAGTTTGTTGCGCATTAACGACAAGTGGGGGGTGTTGATCCCAATGCAGCATTATCTAAATCACAAGAACATTCTACTAAATGTTTCGCTGCTTATCTGATAAGTGAAGGTGGGATAGATAGTGTCAACTAAAATGCTCTTCAATATTGTGTTTCATCTCTCTGTAAGATTTTCTCTGTTCTATTAGTGCAAGGAGTAGTATAAAGTGTTCTTCCACAAGAATAAAGGATGAAACACATATATTTGCAGTTTTGCTTGAGAAGAATGCTCAAGACAACCTATTGCAAGGATAGCCAGAATGAAGAAAAGCAGTATATAAAGATTTAGGTGGTTTACTGATCACATTGTTCTGTAGTGATTCTGTATGATGTCGCAAGGATTCCAGCATTATTTATTAAGAGCTGGACAGAGCAATGCAAATCTGAGTCCAACAGCCACTGTTGAAGGGAGTGTTTGAAGCTCAAGATTGACTTGTATGATGACAAATCAACCTGAAAAGCTTTTACACAAGCATCATCTATCTGTTCTTTGATTTCAGACACAACCTGTGAAACAAGAATAATGAGAATATCTTAAAGCAGAATCAACAAAAGCCAGTAACCCAATTACAGTACCTTTGACAATGAGTGCAATGACCTTCCAGCTGCAAGTATTAGAGGGTCAGTTAAACCATACTAGCATTAACTTAGAGGTGTAGAGGTTTCACTAAAAACTATTGACAATTAAAATCTTTAGTTGCATGAATAATAAAAAGAAAAAAAAAAAGTTGCAAATGTAATTGGAATAGAAGTAGCCTTCTACTGAATCGATTTCTAATATCATAGTTAACAAACTAAAATCACCAGAAAAGATATTTGCCATATGGAATGGCCATTTAAGATACTAAATAGAAAAAGACATGAAGATTCCTGATCTAAGACAACAAGAAAGCCAGAAGATATTGGAAAAAAGGGAACTAACTAGTGAATACTTCACCACTGTAAAGTGGCATCATCATATCCCACATTGGAAACAAGAATTTTCTTCCCAAATTTCTTTGCCAAGCAGCTTATCAACAAAAAGCCATAAATAGTTGAGACAATTCCTTGTATAACAAATTATGGATTCTATTGGGAAAAAAAAAGTCTATCAGCTACAAGGAAACAGTTAAATATGAACCCAATTACATCTAAGTGCCTCCTTATAGCGCAAGTCGCTGGACATAATTAATCAAATTTTGATTGAAGGCACACCAACGACACAAAATCGTCAACGGTCAGCCTAGGAAATAATCTGACACTCTCCATTTGTGTGGGACGGATGCCACATAAGCTACTAGGGATAACAAAAAGGTTGGATTTAACAAATTTGATCTTTTAATTAGAATATCTTTTTGAATTCATAAATCAATAGATTTGTAAGTTTGCAGTGTAGTTCTCATGGAGAGTGTTTCTCCATACACACATTCGATCTTTTAACAAGTATAAATAAAATTAGAACGACATTTCATTTTTTTAATCATATCAAGGAAAGAATCCCACCAAGAATAACGCAATAGCCTTCTTTAGCAAGGGCATATGAAACAGCAGCACCCAAACCAGATGTGGCCTGTAAATGATTGCAAATTAACACCAACAAGAACAAGACACAGATGGTAATGTGAAGCATAAATAGCTTGTAGCAATTGGCACATATATCACATAGCACTCAAGTAGAAAAAATTGGTTAAGCCGAAAAGACTTTCTTGAAGGCAAAAATTAAGATATCTATGGGACATGGTGATAGCCGACAAGAATTCAAAGTTTTTTCACTAAAAACCAAATACCCATAAAAGATAATAATTATTTGTTTTGATGACCATGGTGTTCGGGCCAGCTTTGGCACACCTCGACTAATTCCACAGGATACCTGTAACTTTCCACCGGCAACAAGTACCAGGTAACTCTGTCCATCAAGGCTAGGACCGTGGTTGTACTAGTTTTGCTATTGAACTTGATCCAAAGCCTAAGTGTGGCACTAATTAACAAGAAAATTTTGTTTAGTCTTAAGCTTGTTATAGCTCACAACTAGAGTAGATAAAGTAACAGATTCAAGTTTTCCTATATCTAAATCAGAGAGAGAGTGTTCACTCTTAGACTACACGGTATAAGTAACATATATGCAGCAGAATTCAGAAATATGTTTAGGGGGCAAGACATGACCACGACTTAAGAAAAATACCCTTGAAAAGACTAAAGGAATGGGGAATTACTACCTCCATAATAGTCACTCATACACACACACAAAGACCCTTAAAAACTAGCCCCTCCCATGTCAGGTAATTCAAAACAATCAACTTTTTTTTTATGACTGTGATGTCCGAGCCAGCTTTCTAATTCCACGAGATACCTGCCAGCTGTCCCACGACCAGTGCTCATTACTTCCTATCCAGTACTCCTATTAACTGCTGAGAAATTCAGTGATTTGACTCATACAAGGTGCAGCAATATTGAAACAAGCTTCCCCTTGGGTAAAGGAAACATCAGCGGACTTGGTTTCTCCCTCTGTACGTGTTAATGAATTTCGAATCAGACCTTTTTAATGGGTCAAAGGCATCTGCTTCAGATGCCCTAACTAGCTCGTTTGTAACATGTGATTGAAAGATTAGAGTTAGTTTCTCCCTCGCTGCTCATTAGATGAATTCCTGTCAGACCTCTTTAAAGGGTCAAACACATCAGCTTGAGATGGCCCAACTATCTCATCTATCACAGGTGATTGACAAGGCAACTTTATATCTCCATTTGAGCTCAAGCCATCACTTTTACCAGCAACAAGTATCAAGTAACTCTGTCCACAAACGCTAAGACAAATGAAAAGAATCCCCCAGTATTTTTTTTTTAATCTCCACTCGGATTTGAACATGAGACCTCATAACTCTCAACCACTTCATTCACCACTAAGCCACACAAAAATATAATTGCATCGACAAAATTGAGATTGATGACAAGTTGATTGAAAATAACACTATGTACCAATGTAACCTAAATCATTTACCATTCCATACGAATAGATTGGAACATAATCACATAAACTACCAAAACGAAAAAGGCTTACAACACACTTACACCTGTAACTATGCAGATTGGTTTTCTGATAGCAGATGATGATGTAGATGAACAACGATCAAATAATTTGGATTTACGCGATAAATGTGTTTGGGAAAACAACTGCAAGTAAGATAAGATGAGAGATACAGTCCAAAAAACAGCCATTCTCCAGAACTGTCCTTTGCATAGAAAAATTAAAGCCTCCATTAAACCCATTTTGCAACTGAAATCTCTCAGAGAAAAGGAAGAAATGATAAGTAGAAATTGGCATTTTTGTGGGCACTAACAATCAGATAGCCATAGCCATGAAGCTTTGAGAGTTTCTAATACCCGAAATTGAAAACAAGGGCGGCGGCTCTACAATTGAGTGGGTCAATATTGATAATTTTTTCCTCTCATTAAATTAAATAATGTATATTTATCTTTTTATTAATTTTATTTTTTTTCTTTCCTATAATCTTTATTTATTATTATTTTTCTCATGATTTTACTTTCTAACTTCAACTTTGATTCTTTAAATTATCTATCTATTTTTGTCACAATTGATTGATGGGAAAATTACGCGTATAAACAAATATATGGAGTACTAGTTAATTAGTTTATATAGTAATAGTTTGTCTTAATTACAATTTGTGACCTACTTTTAGCTATAATTATGCAGCTCGGCTTTTTAGTTTTGTATAATTCGCATGTTTGTATAATTCAGAATTTGTATAATATAATTTGTATAACTTTTGTATAATTCGAAATTTGTATAATAATATAATTTGTATAACTGTTTACACTTCTGATGTTTGTGATAGTATAAATTCGTTATTTCGAATTTACACAAAAATAACTGAATTATACAAATGCACCCGCGAATTATACAAACCTACGAATTATACATACGAGGTAGCTTAAACTATAGCTACAGCTCGTAAATATGTAAACTATAGATATGAAGTATAATTAAGTTTATTATAGTGTCTATTTGTGAAAGTTCCCCATATATATTTGTATAGAATCCAGAATGATATATTTTGATTTGAGCCCATCAATTTTGTTGGGAACACTATACCCTGCAAATGTGTTGTACAACCAACTTCATTCCATTTGGTAATATATTCAGCTATTCACTATACTAGATACAATAGTCCAAACTCAAATTTTAGTGTCTGTTTTAATATTTTGAATTGTTAATTATTATAATTTATAGTACTTTTTATATAAATATATATCAAATAATATATGTTACTCTTTGTCCCAATTTTTATGTGAGCACGTATGAAATTTTGAGAGTCAACTAAATTTTCAATATGTTTTTAAAATTTTAATCGTTAATTATTGTGATTTATAATACTATATTTTCGTAATTTATCTTAAATAGTACTCTATACATTTTAATCTAAATGTTTAAGGATAAAAGGTGGCTCAAGGGGAGGCTAGTAAAGCCTTTATAGAGGCTCCAAAAAAAATTTATAGTGAATGTTATGATTTTATTTAGTTTAAATTAAATGATAGGTCATTAATATGTTTAGAAATTATTTGTACCGAAAGTAACTAAGAAGTGATTGTAATCTCACATATTCAATTTTTTTTATTAAATTTCATTTTTTTATAAAAAAATTTAAGTATTTAATAATTTATTTTTTCTTAATTATGAAAAATATAACAAAAAATATCAGACAAAAAAATTGAATAATATTTTTGACAAATTTTCACATTAATCAATTTGGGATAACATCAGTTTAATTTTAAATAAATTAAATTGGATTGATCAAAATGAATTGAGCTAATAAATTAGCGGATTTATCCAAGTTTGAACAGGTTGGATAAGTTATTTTTTCATGTGATGAATACTTATTTTTAGAGTCACAATTTAATTTTTAATGGTAAAAAAAAATTGTAAGTTCTTCCATTTCACGTGTAACTTCATACATAAGCAACTGATGCTAAAAATTCACATATTAACTCAGATATCTTTGTCTGATGTATAACCTTGTAAAAAATAAACGGAATATACATTTTATGTCCATAGTTTAATATGGCTTTTCGAAACCAAACTTTAAAACAGCTTTTTATCGGAGTCATGTCTTTGCCAAGATCAGACTTTAGAAACTTATATAGGCATGTGGTGAAGACATGTATTGGTGAAAAATATGACTGAAATTAAATAAACCAATTGAAGCAAGTAACGAGAAAAAAGGGTTCCACTCTTTGGGTAGATTTTAATGAAGTAAAGGTCGATTTTCTATATTTGTAATTTTTATGTATCCAAATTGGAATAGTGCATACGATATTTATCTTCATGAGCATATGAATTTAGATATAAATGTGATTATAATTTTTAAAAATGGCTATATGATTCGATTCAGATATATATATATATATATATATATATATATATATAACGATAATGTTGCGATAATAATATGTGACCCATCAACAGCTTGGATGGGCATGGGAGAATAGTGATAGTTAGTGTGAGAAAACAAAAGGGATTGACAATATTTATCATTGTATAGAAGCAAGAATTTCATCAATTGGATCAAAGCTAAACACCCACTTTATTCATTTTCAAATGCCCAGATTTTTTTCCTGTTGCATTGCAGAGTACTAATGGCTTAGACACTTCATCATCACACAAAGGGGAAAATATTGCAGAGTGCAAATCGTCATTTGCTGGATATGTAGATGTAGATTTCATGGACAAAAAGTTGTCTCTTAAGAGTTTTGGTAAGTTCAGTGAAGCAAAAAAAATACCTATCCAAGTTGCAAAGGATCAAAAACCGACGACTCTTTAATATCTCCTTCTCCCTTGACCTGATAAAAGGTACTGAATTCGGCCTGATCAGAGATCTTAGCTTTTCTTGTTTTAACATTGCGAATAAACTATAGGAGTAGATAATAATAGTCTCCACAAATACCACATTGGATACATCCCATTCCCATATATTACTGAATGGTGACAACAATCAGAAGGCAAACTTACATAAAAACCAACAAGATATCATCATTATCACTTCAAATTTTAGGTTACACTAGGATTCGATTGCCTCATGAAATGAAAAGAAGAAATAAAGGCACCAGTAAAATAAAGAACCTACGCAACAAAGGCTCCACTTGAATAAGGTATGCGGCCTTGTCACCACTAAAGATTTCACAGATATGGCAGGATTCCCCTCACATATGAACAAACTATACAAACTTGAAGTAGTCGTCCAAATTAAATTCTCCAGTATCGAGAAAAACAGCAATCAACAGATAATATTAGAACATAGGTGCTAGGTTCTTAGGGTATCCCGCACACCTTAACATTTCTTTCCAATAATGGGACTGAAAACAGAGAAGGTTAGATAACATCGAAAGATAAGCACTAGATCCATTCATTGAAGACGACACTTTTAAGAATTAAAAAACCAGGAATCACTCTTTAGAGTCAAAGATGGCTTGCAAGTTGGTATAACAGGCACAAAAGTCATCTAGTGGTTTTGTCTATCAATCAACTAGTGTAGCAGTTGAAATGGATCAAATGTTGACAATGTACAGAACAATATGATTTATAGACATTTCAACTAGACAGGGGAACTGCAAGATAAGAAAATTGTGATTAAAATCATTCCAATTATAGTTGTTTCAAGGGAGGAGCCACAGAATCTTCACATAGCAATCACTCGGCCAGTATCAAAAGTCTCTAATTATGTGTACCATGAGAATGTAAATATATGATTACATCAAATAATTTGCAACTACCCTGTGAAATGCATAAGATGTAAACTATACATGGTACCATGTGACTGATGGAGATAAACACACTCCCAACAAGGAAGGTAGCTACTTGAAGAAGGCTTGCTACTAGACGTGCTTAACCAAGCTGGATCTTAAGATGAACTACCAAAACTTACTGCAGTTTAAGGAAACATGATAATGACGTCAATGCAAATCTCTACATGGATGGCTGGAGGTTATATATCCATGAATATACAAACTCCGTGTGCTCTGGGTATAGCAAACTGGTTGACAAAGAACGCCGAGAGAAATTATCCCAAATGCAACGCCGCAAGCCAACCGTTTGCATTCTTCTAAAATTTAGGATCAAGCATTACCAATCTAGGTATTAATCACTAGACCGATATCATAGCTACTTTAATTTGGTCAACATATAGCCAAACTCAATTTTCTTTCCTTGCGGTAAGGTCATCTTACTCCTAATTAGACCATTTAAGCTACCTACACCAGGGTAACCCAACCCATTCATCATCAAATACATTCCAAGTTACCTATACTGTTGTTTCATCCAAACATGTACTATTCCATTCATTCCTGTCATTCAATTAACTCTTGATTCTCAAGCTTTCAATTATCGAATTTCGAAGGATGAATCACAGTTGAAGTGAATACCCCAGGGTATTATGACAGAATTATATATCACTTGGACCAATTGAGGTTTTATCAACCACCGAAATCATGAAACATGAACAAAATCATAAATCATCTATCTAATAGTAATTATATCTTTATACCAAGCTGCATATTAGAATCCCAATACAGTTAACAAGTACAGGAGAATCTACCTAGTATGTAGCAATTTATATACCGAATTATAGCAAAACATGAGACAGTAAACAGAAGCCTACTTCGATAGATTTGATCACAATTGACATGTAATGAAGTTCTTCAATCACAATCATATAAAATCTAACAAAACTATTTTCCATTTAAATTCTCTTGATCTCCATGGCCAAATGTACACCAAAATTTCCTAGAATAATATTTTCAACTCCCATTAATACGGTAAACACCCATAAACTGAAGAAACGGATGAAAAAACATATAGAACTATCTCCATTGTATAATGTTATCTAATGATGGATTCCATGACTGAAAGTTGGCTAGAAAATTTCACTTCAGTCCAGCTATAATGTTTTTGGACGAAAACCTCAGTCCAGATTGATTAACAATATGTATAATTCACAGAGATGTATCAAAATTAACTGAACTGTTCCTTATCATTTCAATCTAGAAAACCTGTTTGGCGGAAAACAGCATTGCGAACTCGACAAAGATCTCTCCCTTTGAGTGTTCTTCCCACGCCTTCGAGCACCGAAAACGTGGTTTTAAGTGATCTAGCTGATCCTCTGGCTACGATCTCATGCGGAGGAAGCATCTCATCATCGCCGTCATCATCATCGATTTCTACGTCAGCAAGGTCACTTCTCGGTGCCTTCTTCGGCATCATCGGCACGTTCACTGGCACTGAGTGTTGGAACTTCCTCACCGGCATAGTTTGTGAATGGTTACGGTTATAGCTATGTTCTCTATCCAATGGAGGCTTGGGAATCGTAGGAAACGCTCGAGAAAAAGCCATCGCTGATGAAATCGGCGGTGAATGAAACAGTTTTGTACTAGTAGGTGAGGAAGTTATCGAAGGTTTCCGATAAACAACGGGACGGTTAAGTTTCCGGTGATCCTCGGGCAATGCAGCGAGAATACCGAATTTCTCCGGCTGACGGAAAGTTTTCCGACGACTGATTGAAGAAGGAGAAGTAGAGTGGCGCTTAGGTTCAGTGAAGTCCCCTGTCCAGAAAACTTCATCTTCGTTCAGCTCATCGTCAGCGATGGATACATCTGCACCGCCGATAGCACTATCACTCTGCGGTGGAGAGAATACGCCGAGAAATCGATCGGAGGACGGCGATCGCCGGTGGTGAAAGCTAACGACGCCGTTTCGGTCCATCGAGCGTCTCTCCACTTCCGTTTTGTGGAGGTATGAAACTCTCAATTTATAATAGGCACAGGGGCTTTAAAATCACCTGCTCCAGCTTTATTTTAACGGCTGAGATTTACTCGTGTGGGACCTACTGGGATAATCAATGGATAATATTTAATGAAGATGAGGTAATAATAATAATAACATGAAAAAACATAGATTATGAATTATGAACTAGTAATAAATGCATAATGTGTATTTAATTGTATTTCTTTTCGAATAGATTTCTCCATTATTAATATGGCATTCGAATAAAATCAATTATAAAACTCATTCAATAAATAAGAATAACCCACATGTTCAATCTCACTTTTTTTATTAACAAGGATTTGTTTCAATGGCATATTATAAGAAATTCATTTCACATACATTCAAAGGTCGAACTCGAATCTCATCATAATAGTAAGGGTGCCGTTTTGATTAATTGACTTAAAAGGAAAAGATAATTCCCATATATTTATGCATTAACTGAGCTATAAAAACAACCATAAAATTAATCGAATTATGGCAAGTTAATTCCAACACTATGATTATAAAAAATAAAAAACTCAAATTCAATTTTTAAGTTTAGATTATATACAAGTGTAAAAGATGAGTACAAATAAAATGACGTGTATCGTTTCACATTCTAAACTTAAAAATAAATAATCAAAATACTTGTCACATTAGCTCAAATTATTTAAACTTTGATCAATATTTTAAAGTGCATTTCACCATATCGATATAAACTTTGATCAATTTTTAAAAGTGCATTTCACTCCATCGATATGAGAAAAATAGCAACTTATAATTATTTTCATATAATTTATTTATTTAACTATAAAAATCAGTTAAATTAACTCTATATAAATCAAACATGATGAAAATTATAATATTATAAAAATTATCACAAAAAGTTAAAATTATTTTAAAATTATTATTTGTGCTGAAAATATTTAGTGGTGCCTCCTTTTTCCAAAGATTTATATTGGGAAAGAAATTCAACATTGGACCCCATTATGGAGTCATAATCTGATTTCATTTCATTTATTTCTTTTTGCTGGTTTTCAAATGCGGGGTCCACTAAATTAACATTCTTATCCGGAACAAGAATAGTGTTACAATTAAAAAAATAAAAATAAAAAGAATAGTGTTTATTCCTTAATCATCCTACTAAAAAAAACTATTTTAGCTCCTAATCTTTATCATGGGTTTTATTAATAAGGGCGGAGCTAGAGTATTGGTGACGATGGATCAAATTCAATAATTTTAATTAAAATTTTATTTTATTTTTTTATTGAATCTGTATAAAGTTTAATGTAATTAAATGAATTGAATTTTTAATCAATAAATTTTAAATCTTGACTTTGAATTTATCTATCAACACATGGAAGAGATAACTCTATCTATAAAAAAATTTGATTATATTGGATAAAATCATCTTGTATTTTTACTTTTGATAAACTTATATAGTGAATGAAACATTAAAATTAATAAATAAGTGAGCCAGTAATAAATAAATAAATATATATATGTATATATATAAAAGATAAAGATTATAATTTCATAAAATTAATATTATTTTCCGTCAAAACATGGGCAACTCTATTTATCATATGGGTAACTTTATTTTTTATGTCTATGTCGTCCAAAAACTAGAGCATATATACTTTTCACTCTAACAGAAGACTAAATAGGGACAAGTGGTGCAATCTTATCCGCCGGATCGGTGGATAAGATTATGACACGTGTGTGTCCGTTAGTATAAAGGGTATATATGCTCTAATTTTTGGACGACAGGGGCATCAATGTCCCAAAAATATGACGGAGGGTATCTAAATACCATTTACGATAGTTTAAGGGTATATTTATCCTTTTTCCCTTTACTAAATCTTAAACTTGTAAAAATAGATTGACCACCTTATATTTTTTCTTTATGAGTGAATCATAACATGAACAAATAAATATGTTGGTAATGGATATTGAATAAGGTAGTTTTTAAAAATATATTAAAAAAATATCTTTTCAAAAATGTAAAAATATAAAAGGAATAGATTAATTATATTATCTTGATGAACACTTTAAAATAACTATTATAAGGAAATTAAAATAATAGAGGTAAGTTTGATATTATATTCACACTGAATTTTTTTCTTTTGTTTATGTTTTAATATCAGCAAAAAGTTTGAATCTTTTAGATTTTTCTCAGTCAATTAATCTATGTATTATATTAATTCATATATAATTATTTTATCTTATTCTGAATAGATACTTACATAAATTAACTAATGATTTTACTTATTTCATTTTGTAGACTTGTAGCATGATAATCAAGTAGATATTCGTTAATGAAAACTGAAATAATAAGCCAAGAGAGTTTTCTATATAATATAAGCTAAGTGAGTTTTCTACAAGGTGTGTTCACAGAGAAAAAAAAGGTAGATGTTAGTCATACACCGTTCGATAAGTGATAGTCTGTTATCGAACCAATCGATATCTTATATGTTGGTTTGCAAATTAGTAAATTTTAAAATTGATATCAGTTAGGTCAAACCGTTAAACGAAATTATTCGTCCAATAGGCAACCCTAGTTGTTACTTATCATGTTGTTAGCACGGGCGGTTGGTATGGGTTAAAAAAAAATCATTGGCCTTAGGTCCCCAATTTTAGGGCCCCCCATTTTTTAGTTAATTAGGTAGGATTAAACTAAAAAAATAAATAGAACTAAGACAACAAATGTAAACGGCATTAATGAAGTGATAGATATGACAATTACTTTTTACCTTTTCAATAAAAAGTTATGTACTTTTTTTTTAATGTACAAGTAATTTTATTTTTTTACCTTATTCTTTTTTATTTTTTATATATTCTATCTTCCTCTCTTCCTATCTTCTATTTTTTCTCACTTTTTCTTTTCTAATCTTACATCTCTCTTATTCAAAGCTTAAGAATTTACTTGTTCTATTGACATTTTATATTTTAAATTTATAAGTTTTTAATTTTTTTTAAGGGCCTCTAATTTGATTTTGGCCTTAGGCCACCAATGGGTTTGAGCCGCCCCTGGTTGTTAGTTTGAATATAATATTTGTTTCGATTGTTATTTAAATTTCATTGTATTGTATCATTAATCACTATATGTAACAAAAAATCTCATTTATGTAACGATCGATTTGATGTGATCAAGTCATTACTTTACACGTGTTTCTCGTTTCGTACTTTTACTTATTACTTATTATCCGATAATCATATTTTATACTTTATCCTACTTTTTATATTAATTTTACACCGTAATACATTTTTCTTGAAGGTGTATCCTTCAAATTATTTAATGCATAACATTATGTAACAACTGAAAACAATACAATAATTTGAATACATCCAAATGTTGCATTCATCAAAATATTACAGTATGATACAATGCAATTAAATACAACACAATACATTATGAAATAATATGCAACATCCATTCAATGCATAATGACTCTAGTAATTAATTAATACTCATAACTAAATACGAAATAAAACAACCCGACATAACTAAATTCCCAACCAACATCCAAATGACAATAATAGTGTAATTTCACAAGTGAAGTTTGACGAGATTAAAATACTATGCTGAGAACTTACTCATATATTGAGAAACAAATATATTCTTTTCGATAAATCCTTCTGATAAAAAAAGTAACAATGTAAGTGAAGAATAAAATTCCAGCAAACTACTTTAGAAAATAAATTAAGTATTTTGGAGAAAAAACGAACAATAACTATAAGAAAATAGTATAATAATCAAAATACAAAGACGATACATAGTAATAGAAATCGAAGAACAAGAAAATATCGGAAAAAATTAATAATACTATTCCTTAATAATATAGTATATCTCATATGTTTCACATGTGTACTACACGGCTCTTCCATTAAGACCCAAAGTCACGAGTAGACCTTTGCACAAACCGCAAGTCCGCAACCCATCGCCACCGTTCTCCGGCAGAAACTAATCGCCGAACAGCCATGAACACCATGGTAATTGTGTGTATCCGCCATTATTTTGATTTCGCAGTCAATTTTTTGAATTTCTAAGGACGAATTTTTGTATTGTTTGATTTTGAATTTTGTATAATGGTGCAGCAACGAAGTGGATCAGGTTCGTTACAGAGCCCTAGATCCCCATCTTCACAAGAACCATTTTTATCAGTATCAGTTACGGATCCAGCTAAAATGGGTAATGGAGTTCAAGCTTATATCTCCTACAAAGTCATCACTAAGGTCGTTGATTCATTGCCTTCTCTTTCCATTTACTAGTTATGCTTATACACGTTTAATTGTATAGCTAGTAGTAGTATTATGCTCAGAGTTGCTGGATTAAGGCAACTATCAAATTCATATTTTCTCAGAAACCCCTTTTTGGATCTCGAACTGGGGTTTCCTGTACTTCAGAGAAGCTAATTGCATTAAGTTTGATTGAATCTATGTTCAATTTCAATAACACCTGATAAGACTAAGAATAACATATAGAATCAGAGTTAACAAATGGAAGGACTTCCTGTTGAATGTATATTTGGAAAGATGCATCCTTTAAGCTTGACATAATTACATGACTTCGAAGAGAAAACGTCTTGATTTGAAGAGAAAATCGTCTTGATTTGATACAATTGACATTAGAGAGTTTGTTCTCATGGCAATATGAAGTTTGTAGTACAAAATATACATCCATAGAAAGAGAAATTATATAGTAAGATGGGATTTTGAAGAGACTTTAGGAAATTGGAGAGTCGAACGTTACACATGGATAGATCTATGCTCAGTTATTTCTTGTTCATATCTTGATTCTACTTGGATTTCATTGTTTAACCCTGCCAGGAGTTCCGTGAATGTCTTTAAAGCAAGGGTTGTCTTATACTTCTAATTGCAAAGGAAGTTTTGTATTCTTCTTTTGATAGAGGTGGTGAGACTTGAAATCAAGGCCTCTGCTCTAAATTCTAATACAACAATTACACGTCAATAGGAATCCTTACAGTGCGGGTTGCACAATTTAAGCTCATCTTAGTTCAATGATCAACTTGTTTTTGTTGTGAGAACTCATCATAGATTGCTAGTTGTGCGCTAGTTATAAACCTACCACAATCCTCCCTCTTTATCTATGGTTGGGATCGGCAATGTAAGCGAACTCACTCATGCAGAGTTAGGACCTGTACTGTAAGACTATATTGAATAGTGTGAAGCGTGAACTGCTTATTTAAAGAGTTATACTTCTATTTTTTTCACTTTATGCCCGCAACAACCACATCAGTGTTTGCATAAACAAATATTTTTTTAAGTCACTTGCTCTTTTCTCGCTGAAACCTTCTTTAATGTTCTTAGGAGTAAGTCCTGTATAGATACTTTTACCATCTAGGGTATTTGTACTTCCGTTTCTCTCATTCAGTTCTAAAGATTTTTTCCTTTAAAAGTATGCTTTCATACACATAAGTCATAACATATTTAATATGTTGATCTTTTGGCCATGTTGTAAGGAAAAGTTCTTTGACATTTAGTTGGGGTGGCATTAGTTTGGAACTTGAGGCCTGAAATGTGAACCTCATAGTTTGTGTTAGTGTCCAAGATTGATTGAGGGTATAGGCTATAGCCTTGAACAATCCTTACTTCATGAGTTAGCTTTTGAGGTTGAGTTAGGCGAAAGTTCATTTTTCTAATAGGCTGAACCAGCAATGAAACAACTACTTAAGAACGTTTGAGACCCAACTTAATCTCCAGAGACTCTTTTTGGGTCCAGAGCTTACGCATCCCAATCCCTGCATCAAATGGATGTTATTTTACTGGACTTAAGATTCTATAATATTCTGCTTCTTCTGCTTGTTGTTTTCTCTTCTGCCCCGTTCCTGGAACAGACATTCATATGCTTTCTATCAGCAGAATATAGTATATACTTCTCTTGATTCTCCTCGAGTTCTCATTCACCATTTTTTTTCCAAGACAGACAAATTTGCCAGAGTACCAAGGGAATGAAAAGATTGTGATTCGACGTTATAGTGATTTTGTATGGTTACACGATCGTCTTTTTGAGAAATACAAGGGCATTTTTATTCCTCCACTTCCAGAGAAGAGCACAGTAGGTACTGGCTACACTTCTTCCGCATGTACTGGTTATCTCTTTGACTTTTCTCTAATTCTAAGCGATGCTAAAACCAATAGGTGTTCAATATGTTCAAGCTTTAAATATATTGATTTATCGTTGCTTATTGGAAATGACTAAATGAGATGGGCAAGAATTGGGAGCCATGTAGGCGGAAGTTGTTATAGATTGACATAATTAACTGTGTCAAACATGTGTAAGGATGTCTGTGTTTTGGGGCATCAATCCCATTTTCTCTGGAGAAGTATAGGTTAAGTATTGGAATCTATCAAGGGGAGCCACTAGCTTTTGCACCAATAAAAGGATCTTCTTTTCAGGGCATTTTGAGATTATTATTATCTACCTTCTTGCAGAAAAGTTCAGATTTAGTGCAGAATTTATTGAAATGCGGCGCCAAGCTCTGGATGTGTTTGTAAACAGAATAGCTTCACATCATGAACTTCGGCAAAGTGACGATTTGAGAATCTTCTTGCAGGCTGATGAGCAGGTAATGAATGTTAGTTACTTGGTTGAATATTTAGTTTGAGTTCATATGTTATCTTAACCTTTTGTGGAGGTATTCTTATTTGTCTGGTGTCTGTGATTCTGATTGTTAGTAAGCCATATCATTGAACGTCTCTCATCTTTTCTTGTACTGGTTTTGTAGTCTCTTTAATTTGTGTTACTTAACCTTGAACACACAATTGTAGGGAACAACTAGTGTAATTGACCCCAACTCTTTATTTCTATTAACTAATTGAGCACTATCTTTGAAGAATTTAGGGGCCATTCAGTTTATAGAATAGTTATGCAAGGATTAGTAATGCAAAGATTAGTAAATCAGGGATTATAATGAGAGATTATCTCTTGTTGGAGGATTGGTATTATATACTACAAGTTAGTATACAATGTAAATGTATAATTTAAAATTTATTTACTTCTTAAACAAAATAAAAGTTTTTGTTTACTTTTATAAGGTCAGTTTTGTGATTTCAGTGTTTTTAATTCATGTGCGGTGTTATTAATATCCGCTACCGCATTCTTATTCCACATTCCATTCTGTGCAAAAAAAATTACATAAGTTCCTGTAGAGCTTCTGCTTGTATTATTTATGAGGTAGACAAAAGTAGCAACTGAACATTGCACAAATAACCACCGAGTTTAGAATCGCGCACCAGTTGGCTTTCAGGAATTTCTCGGTTGTATAAAAAATTGTATAAAATAATTTTGGATTTTCACTGAGTGCTAGATTTCTTATTTAATATAATTACTACTTGTATTTTCGAAAAAAAAAATGTTGGATTTTATATGGAGATCAACTCTCCTTACTACACCAACCAAATGACCCTTAAAAGTATTTTGATTTGGTGAAATTAATGCACTGTTACCAGATGCACATTTGGGGGAGCATATTGGTGTAATGAGCTTCTAGAGTAATAAACTAGTCTTAGTAAATCTTCGGTACATTGGAGACCTTATTTTTATTGATTTCTTTCAGATTGGTATTTGAGGACATCGCCTCTCAAAGCTCTCTTCTCTTCAATTATTAAATTCTTTAGATTTCAAAATCTGTAGGAAGAGGTCACATAACACTATACTTGAGATATGAAACAAATGTTGAACTATGTCTAATGCATTTATCATATCAGCTTTATATTTTTCCTAATATCTCTCAGTTTCATCTTTTTCATAAAAGTGGTTCACGCTTGTTGCCTTTTCTTCAGACAATGGACAGAGCAAGGTTCCAGGAGACTGGTATTTTCAAGAAAAAGCCTGCAGATTTGATCCAAATCTTTAAGGTATCTGACAGTTACATAGAATAATAATACAATTTCCGTATAATTATACTTCCAATTCCACACTTTTGAAAATTTGATCACACTTATTGAAGTAAATTCCTCCTTCTATGCTTCTTCTTTGACAACATCTCTATTGATGTGTAATTTAATGTGGGCCTGTGGTGCATATAGTGTGTTTCTTTTCTTGAACTTTAAGGTATATTGCTGCCGCCACTGAGTGGGGAATATTACAATGGCTTGTCCACAGGATTATTATAAAACTAACAGTAAGTCGTAAATGGCAGGATGTCCAATCTAAAGTGAGCGATGTCGTTCTTGGGAAGGAAAAACCAGTTGAAGAATCAACCCCAGAATATGAGAAGATTAAGAACTACATCTTTGAGCTTGAGGACCATTTAGCTGAGGCTCAAAAACATGCATATCGTCTTGTCAAGAGACACAGAGGTAGGAAAAATCTAGTTTAAAGGCATTGAGTACTCCGTGTAAGTGTATTTGCACTTCAGATATTTAATACTGTATTACAGCACTTTCTATTTCACTCTCTTAAGGAGATATCTATCCCATTCTCAAGCAGTGAGAGACATGGTGATTCAGGTGCCATTGCCTTCTTTCGACCTTGCTCGCACCCCCTTCCTGGCCTATAGATAAGCTTCTGGGAGGAGTCATCCTATTCCTTCATCCCTTAACCAAGTGGGCTAATTTATTAACTAATGTTAAAATTTGTATCAGTAGTTTGATCCTCATTTTTGTGCCCGAGTTATAGTGAAAGGAGTTCATCAACAACTTTTCTGAGAGAAAACAAGGTTAACCAATACATTGGACAACTCACGACCTTTGGTTCATCATCAACTTCTTTCTCTTCAATGGGAAAGTTCACTTTTGTAAATCCAAATACTGGATTGGAGAAGATTAAAGTAGAACTGTTATTGTGTGAAGCTAAGATCCATCTGCAATTCTGTCAGGGAAGATGGGGGGGGGGGGCCCTTGCAAAGACGGCTTTTGACAATGGAACATACATATATCTAAAAAAGTCACTTGATGAAAATATTCGTAAATACTTGTGGCAATTTGTATTAAGAAAGAAAATACAAAGAGAAAAAGTGAGAGAAGGACTAGATCCAAAAGGAGATCACGTGAAATATGTTGATAATATTGGTAATGAAAGTATTGTGGGAAATAAAGAACAAGTTGGAGAGAAGATTATGACTTTTAATAATGATGAACAAAGTAATAATATTTATGAGACTGAAAGAAAAACATACAACTTGAGGAGCAACAGATGTAGAAAAGGCAAAAAAGTGATTGACAAAGGAGAAAGCAGAGTACTGCTATTTCTAAGACTCTGAAGCGAAAAGACTGCATAGAATAGACCGTGGATCTTCGTGAAAAATTCAAGGAAGCTACACAACGACTTGGTGAAGGACGTAAGTTTACCTTATTAATTAATTTTCTCTAGTATTTGTTTCTATATATGTAGTGAAAGGAATAGTCAGATTCAAACTTATAGCTAACGTACATTAAAATTGTTTGGAGTAAATGTATAGTGATTATCTAATTTACATGTGTCACGCCCAGAGCCTACACACTTTGGGGGGGGGGGGGACCTAAATTAGATAATAACGATTAAGCCATTTGTAGAATGTGTACTGGAGAAACTCGAAGTGAACTAATGAAAAGGCCTCTTCTATTTCCTGTCATCAAATGTGAACTATTTGGTCAAACACCGTCGTATTTGACATATCTTGATCTCCTTCTCTTTGCCTCACAGTTTTCAATTCGAAGATGGCATATGACTTTTGTTATCTCATCATGTGTTTGTGTTTCTAACATATTGTGTGCTTTAGTTTCCCTTTGCTCTCCTTATGTATATGACAAACTTGTCATTCCAAGCTGCTGACTTATGTTTTTTCTTGTTATTTCAGAATTGGGCGAGTCTCTCTCAGAATTTGGAAAGGCAGTCAAGCTTCTTGGTACTTGTGATGATGATGCCCTTGGCAAAGCATTTTCAGAACTTGGGGCAAAGGCTGAGATAATATCAATTAAGCTGCAGAAAGAGGTATTTTCAACAAAGAATAACCCATGGTCTTTTCTCTTATTCAAAATTAGGTAATGATAACAGGCAATGCTCTGTCACTCAGGCCCACCACCTTTTAATGAACTTCGAAGAACCTTTGAAGGATTATGTTCGAGCTGTGCAATCTATTAAGGTGAGTGGTCAACTTTGCTTGTAAGAAAAAGGTGTTTTTTACCAATCAAAAAAAGTAAAAGAAACAGTGTTATAAATACCCAACAAGTGGATGGAATTTTTCAGTTCAGTGTCATCAAAGGCTAAAAGACAAAAACGTGGGTGCATTAGTGAAGAAAGCACATGATGAAGTTAATTATAAGCACATGATGAAGTTGCATACACACGCAAGAAAAAATAACTATAAAGACAACTGGTAATTATAGAGAAATTGCAATAAGTGTTATCATGTGCATTATTTGAAGTAAATCTATATCAACTACGTTCAGATGCCATCACAATTTTTAATTAATATGCAATGGTGCAATTTAAAGTTTTTTCTTAAGATCTAAGATCAAATAGTTTTCATACAAAATTTATAATTTTCTGCTCTTGATCATTTAGTATTTTAGTATATCCATATGTAACATTTGGGTAACAGTAATAGATCATTTTCCAACCCTGGTTTGAGCTGAGCTTCAGGACTCGGGCATGCCTTTTAAGGCAATAAGGTTCAACTTAAACAAGGTGAAGCACCGAGCCTGCCTGGAGCCTTGCTTCAGGACTTGAGTACATTTGACAAATACTGCATCCTCAAAGATAAACAACTGTTGCATCTGTATTTGTGCTTTCAGCTTTTTCTTTGCTAAGAGTAACCTAGTGTTCTGTTGCTCTCCTACACTAATATCCGTGCAAACTTTGAACAGGCTACGATAGCAGAGAGAGCAACCGCGTTCAAGAAACAGTGTGAACTGGCCGAGACAATTAAGTTTAAGGAAATTGATTTGTATGTCTCAACACCTATACTGCTCTTCCTCCTGTTTTGTTTCTTTTGGTGGTTTCTTAAATCTGACCTTGATTTGCATTTGGTGGTTGTTCTGTTGAATTGGTGCAAACTTTTCCTTCAACTATGTCATATTTATACACTGACCTGGTCTATGACCCTTCTGCATTCTAGGGGTATGGGGAGGGTTAAATATGCACTATGATATCTTAAATCTGATAAACAAGGCTTCATTCTGTTTTACTGTTAGTATGGTCTAATCTGCTACTTTTATCATCCAGGCATGTTTAGTGTGAGACGTAGTTTGATGTTGATGTATATACTGTCTAGGTCTTGTTCTACTGGAGAAGTTACAATGTTTTTAAAATCGGCTACAAGATCTTCAAACTTTGCAGTATGAGAATTTGGTGTATTTAATTAGTTTATCATTGTCCTGTAAGTTGTATATAAATACAGCTTAATTGCTGATTTCACCTACATTGAGCTCAATGTTATAATTGTGTTTATTAGCCATCATGTTGGCTCCTTGATTTGCGTATGTTTACATGGGTCCCTCTTATTTCCACCCCTCCTCCCGACCTCAGCCTCTCTCCTCTTTTCTTTTGTGAGAATAGCCATATAGGTACTTTTACTCTGCCAGTGGTATATACTGTTGCATAATATTATGATGACAAACAGTATATGTTTTTATACAAACTTACATAGATGGGACATAAATGGAAGGCCTTTTAGCATCATGTGTCGAACTGTAACTATTAGGTTCAAGATTAGATGGTGCCAAGTGTGTATTTGATTTAGTGAAAAGTGAAGAAATTACTTTAAGAATTTGATCCACTGAAGAGTGAACTGAAGTCAATTTTTGCAATTTTATTTAATGTAGCGTCCTTGTCTTGAAAAAATATCTGACGTCGTTCTTGCATATGTAATATGCATCTCGTAGGTGAAAAGTTGCCATTATAAACAGACTTCTTTTTCATCTTTCCTATCCTGCAAATCTGCAAAGTAAAGAGTCGAAACATGTGTTTGTTGCTTTATCTAAGACAGGGAAATATGCAATCCTATTAATAATCTTGTTTTATTCATTATATGGTGCATCTCAGAGTCTCTGTTCTGAAGTAAAATTCGGCTCTTGCCTTTTTATTGCAGAAATAAATACAGGCTGACACGATCAGAGAAGTTGGCTGAGGCTGAGCGCGAGTATGAAATGGTCAGTGTGTTTAACTTGTTCTTTTTTTTAGTTGGCTATTCGTGGAACTGCCCAGGCAGGTACTTACATTGTGTTTCTCTGGAATACAGCTTAAGGCTGAAGGGGAAGAAACATCGAGAAGATTTGATACGATAGTGAGGCTTATGAACGAAGAGATTGTCCGATTTCAAGAACAGAAGACATCGGATATGGGACTTGCTTTCCATGAATTTGCTAAGGGACAGGCACGGCTATCTAATGGCATAGCAGATGCATGGCGAAGTCTTCTTCCCAAGCTTGAAGCTCACTCTTCATAATAATTTTACAACAATATGAAGACGAACTTCAGCACAATCTGCTCTCGACGTGAGAGCATACATGGAAATTGTTGCATTCAGTTTGCAAAAAAGGGTCTTCGAGAATTGGTTTTGTTGCTGCAGCTTGGTGGTTGTATGAATTTTTAGTTAGATACTTGTGGATCTTGTACAGCACCAAAGAGAAAAAACTGAAAATATCTTTAAATTAATTTCTTTTTGTCTTCCAAATGCTGAATAAACTTGTTTAATCCATTTTATTTTTTTAATCTTCCTCATCCTTCTAAATGATCCCAATTTCCATGTTTTTTTATTTGGATTCTCAGAGTGAGCTGTGTTTCTATACCATTAGCTAAACTTTTGTTTGCAACAATATTAATGCAGTTCTGGTAAATCATCTATGATCCACAGTTCTACCTTAGAATGAGTTAGATTTAAGTTTGCGGGTCTGAGAAAGGATCGGACCAACGTTAGAGGTTGGAAGTTCCATAAGAGATTTGTCTACTAAGCTCTCGCTATGCATAAGGTTTGAGGACCGCTAGAGGTGTACTAAGCTATTGCTATGCCAGGGTCCAAGAAAGGGTCGGATCACAGTCAAAGAGTTCCATGTCAAGAAAAAGTATATAAAACATCTAGTACTAGAGAACTAATATGTTTTTTTTTTTTGTATATTATTTTTGGACTAAATAGTTGATATCACTTGCTTGAGATGGAGCTTAGACTGTCCACCACTGATTTACAAAAAGGCCTTATCCTATCTTCATCAAAATGTTCACAAAATAACCATTTCTAACAAGCAAACAAATAACAAAACTTAAACAACAAAAAAAAGGGAAGACAATTAGCCATGTCTTCCTCCTTAACAACCAAACAATTTTTTCACATAACACATAATTCTCAAGTGCAAATTTGTCCTTCTAGGTCTATTCCTCCTTCAACTTTGTTCATCACCAACAAGAACAACAGCATTAGCAATAGGTTCTTTAACCTCAGTGAGTTTTCAAGTTACCAGAATTTGACTGTTGTGGTGAAAGCAGGTGGAGGCATTTCACCTAATGATCAAGATTATGAAGATGGGGTTTCTTTGGGAACAATGAAATTGCCAAAAGATATTGATCTTGCAAGATTTGAAACTCTACTTTTTCAGGTATTGCTTTTCATTGTGAATTTTCATGTTGAAATGTCTACTAGTCATTTGATTGCAATGACGACATACCAAGTGTAGTCTCACAAGTGGGATATGGGGAGTTAGAGAAGTTGTTTCCGACAGACCCTTGGTTCAAGAAAATAACACGAGTGAAGAAACCAAGACAAAATACTAGAAAAGGAACAGTTAACTACAATAAAATAATATTATAAACGAATTACAAGGGACAATAGATAGTTACAAAAATCAAAGGAACAAGAAGTTATAAAAATAATTTAATTGTAATAATTATTTTTAATCCATTTAATTAGAAGTGGTAAGAATTAAGAGTATGCTAGTTCTTGAATCTCTAGTGGCTCTTCTCTTTGAAACCAATTATTAAGAGAAGTGAACTGTTGTATTTATTTGTTAGTATAGAAAACCTCTGGTTCTTCCGTCTTTGACTAGAGGTCTCATGTTCGAACCTTGATAGGAATCCCCAAATCTGAATTAGCTAAGGCTCCGAAAATTGGAACTTCTATATGAGGTAGGAGCTAGGGAGTATCCTCTTGTTTTTTGGAGACAAACTGGATGAGGCTCCGTAAAGAGTCTTCAACAACCACTTAAGGACTAGAGGCTATGACGTATAAAGCTGGAATATATATACTAATGAGAGATGCTTTGGTCACATTTTGATTCATTTAGCAGCAAGCTTTATAATGAAAGGACTAGTTTACAGCTAACACATTTGTTCTCTTAGAGAATCTCATTTCTGCATACATCACCTCGAGACCAAGAACAGAACGATGGAGAATAGAAAAGAAGTCATAACAAAGTTCCATATTCGTATTCGTGGACTTAGTGCATTTGCAGATGACATTTGTTCATGTTTGGACTATGTGTTTATTCTGGTGCATCATTTAACATGCAAATTCTCTGTCCTAGTGTTAACATAGAAAAGAAAGACGTCGTTTCTACTAGTATCTTTGTCTATAAGCTGGAATAGTGAGTATTCATATAGCCAACTCCAACTTATTTGGGATTGAGGCATAGTTGTTGTCGTTTAATGCTTACAACCTTAGTATGTTAATGTTAAAGATGTTTTGTTTTGTGACTTGCAGTGGGCTAACAGCCTTTGTCAAGGAGCTATGCTGCCACTACCCATGCCTCTAAAGGTAATTCGTCCTCATTTCTAAGCTCGATATACTGTTTCCATTCAAGCAATTCAGTCAGTAGGAGAGTCATATCATTGAACATCGGATTATATACAACCTCGTGAACATTATAACCAATCAATCGAGAGTCAAAATATAAAGAAGTAAACATCAATTGTCCTTATAACAAAAAAATAGGCAGATTCTGCTTTCTTTTTCCTGTCTTTTGACTTATGCAAACGAAACTACTATCCGTCTCAGCATAGTCATTCTTATGGAAAATGCATACATTGTTCGTGTTGTATACACAATGTTCATCAAGATGAGATTTAAAAGTTGAACTTTTCGTATACAGGTTGATAAAATTCCTCGCGGAGCCAGAGTTTGTTTCATTTCAGTTGATGATGCTCAAACTGAAGTTCTTGCATATATAGACTGTTTGGTTTTCCCTGCAACTGAGACCTCACCTCCAATATTTCGAGCCATACGAAATGGACCCTCGAGAGATAAGGCGCCTCCCGGGGAGCCAAGAATCATGAGAAGCCTCTTAGGTGCCCTTCAGAAGTCTGTTGAGATAGCTAGTGTTTGAAAGTTGGAACAATTTTTGTATATTCACAAAAAGTTGTTTCTTTCAACACTCTTTTATGTATAAAAACATTTCACATCTTCAAATGCAATGAAACTTCATTGGAAGTGTAAATGAAATTTAGAGTATCATATAGTTTTCAATGAAGAATCTCGAGTGTCATACATAGACAATGCATGAAGTTAACTTGAAGAGTGGCTAAAAAAATATGAGTATGGAGACTCTTTCATTTTTTGCGCCTGGTGTGTGGCACACACATTGGACATTGATAATGTGGATATACGTTGCGTAAGATCCATTAAATGGGGAAGCGCTCCCTAAATCCAAGAATTTGTGAAGATGGGTACACCATTGCTTTCAAGATACGGTACCATGAGTGTCATCAGATAATATTAGATATATTTTAAGAATTATACAAATAATATAATGAACATAGTTGGATGACCACGTGTTCGAGTGACCTATTTTTAATACAAAAATTCGGCAATTCGCCACTGTCCCTACTAGAATTTTTTCATACCGAGAGCTCAAATCTAAGACCTTAGTATAGAGGGATCATATTCCTACTTTTTTTAATTAGTATTTTAACTAAATTATTTATAGATATTTTTAGGATAATATTTTTTTAGTTACATATTGAACACAAAAATACAAGTAAGATACTCACTTATTTTCCTACAAAACATTTTTCAACGTAAAATTTTTTGAAAATATTTTTCTTCCATCGTATCAAAGTTCATTTTAAATTTGTATAAAAGTAGAATGTACCAAACTTATAGAATCGCCAAAAATGCAAAAACAATGTCTTAAATGTTATTAATTACACTTGTCATAGATAATTAACTATAAATATTTTTTAGACGAATTTTTAATATTATACGTAATGCTTTATACGAGTCATGATAATGTGTAGAGGTTAAATTCAACCCCTTCCAGACAACTCTATAAGCTGCTTAGTATTTGACTCTTTTTTTTTAAATTAGAAATAACGTAATTTAACATTTTTTCCTCTATCCTTGATGAAATGAAGTTTATTTTAGACTATAAATTTCAAAACTTTCATTTTCTTTCTCAACTTTTATGTTAAGTCTAACAATTTTAAATAAATTAAAATGAAAAAAATAGTTAATTGGGATACAATAATAACAACCAATCTCAAATAAGTTAAATTCAACTATATGAAACTTTACCTTTTATTTTTTTATTTTCCACTAAGTGTCCGACAGCTACGTTAGAGCCCAAAAATATCACACATTGAAAGTAAAGTGCTATCTAATAAGCTCAAAATTCAAATCACAAGTTTCAAGGTTCGTTTAGGGGGGCAATGCTCCCATTAAAATTTTTTACTCCTTTCTGTTCAACAATAGTTGTCCATTATTGACTTGATATACTTTTTACGAAACTATAAATAGAAGAATAATTTTACTATATAACCCTTTGAATATATTAATAAATACAATGTCTTGAAAAATGTAATAGGAAAATGACTATAATTATTGATAAGGGTAAATTAGGAACTAAGTGTAAAATTATTCATTAATTTCATAAAGTGGACAAATATTGTTGAACATGCCAAAATAGTATAGTAGACAACTATTGTTATCTTTGATCAAGGATGAAAAAATCTCGATTATTCAACCATAACTCATATTGTTAAAAATTTATGTTATGATAATTTATGTCATTATCATACTAAAAATGAGTTTATGTGCCCAATCTTAAGAAAGTAACTGCCTAAAACAAACTTTAGCATCATCCTCTTATAAAAAAAACTTTGATTCTCAGTATAATCCTCCCAAAAAAAAAACAAAAAACCCATCTTCTAATCTTTTCTTTTTGCTCTTATTCACTATTCTTTAATTTTGTTTCTCAAAAGGGTGAAGATGGGTTCTATCTTTTTTTGCTTTCATCCATTAATACATACTTCTAAGCTTGATTCCTCAAAGACCCATGTTTTTTTTAGCTCCTCTTTGAGTTCAACTCTAAAGAACCAATCTTCATTGAAATACACATCAAGAACTCAGTTTGTTTGTTCTTCTACCTCCAAGGATGGCTCTGAATCTTCTGGTGATAATAATACAAGGTTGGGTTTTCAAAATTTCTTGTTGGTTCACAAGTTTTTTGAATTTGGTATTTTTGGTGATGATTGAGTAGTTTTTAGTTTGTTGAGTTTGATAAAGGTGAATTCTTTGGTCTTTCAAGATTTGGAAATTGGAAATTTTGTCTGTTGGATTCTAAGGTAGAATAATCCTTATTTTACAGTTTGATATATGGAAGAAATATTGATATTGAACTGTATATATGTTGATAAGGTTTGTAACTTTAGAACAAGGGGTAAGGTGTGTGTACACTCTAAGCTACCCAGACAACCACTTTGTGGGATTACACGGAATATGTCGTTGTTGAGTTTGGTAAAGGTGAATCTTTGGTCTCACAAGCTTTATAAATTGGAATTTTTTGTCTTTTGGATTTTAATGTTGAATAATACTCATTTGACAGTTTGATATTACCATGTATATGGATGAAATATTGATATTAGAACTGTATGTATGTTGATAAAGTTTGTAACTTTAGAACAACCTCTGAGGTATAGGTAAGGTTTGTGTACACTCTACACTCCCCTGACGACCACTTTGTGGGATTACACGGGGTAGGTTGTTGTTGTGTTTGGTAAAGGTGAATTCTTTGGTCTCCCATGATTTAGAAATTGGAAATTTTGTTTGTTGGATTGTAAGGTAGATTAATCCTCATTTGACATTATAATATTACCATATATATGGAAGAAATATTGGTATTGAAACTGTGTCTGTGTTGATAAAGTTTGTAAAACTTTAGCATTTGGTTAACATCCTTTTTGGTTCTTATTGGAGAGTTAGTTTCTTTTTACCTTTTCCGACAGGCGGAGCTAGGATTTGAACTTTACGTGCTCTTTCTGTTTTCACACACTATTTTTTAATTTCTTTCTCGAAAGGGTGAAGAGGGGTTCTATCTCCTGACAATTATGTCCAATCGTCTGGAGATCATATCCAAGGTTTGGTTTCCAAAATTCTTGTTGACTCTCCAATTTTTTTCCTTTATGTTGAATTTGGTTTGGTGCTGATTTTCCCTTAATGAGTATATTTGGTGTGAGATATTGAGTAAGTTTTAGTTTGTTGAGTTTGGCAAAGGGAAATTCTTTGAGTTATCAAATTTCTTGTTGATTCTCCAATTTTTTCCCTTTATTTTAATTTGGTATTTGGTGTTGTTAGGTGATCGCACCTTGTTGTTGTTGTTGTTACGGACCTTACGGTTCCTTGCATATATGCGCCGCATTACTTTGCTATTAGTTGTCATGTTTCTTCCCACTACCTTTTTTTTCCGTTTTGTTAATGCTTTGATTTGCTTGAGCCGAGGGTCTTTCAGAAACAAGCTCTCTACCTCAAAGAGGTAGTGGCAAGGACTGTGTACACTCTACCCTTCCCAGACCCCACTTTGTGGGATTTCACTGGGCATGTTGTTGTTGTTGTTGGTATTTGGTGCTGATTTTTGCTTGATGCTTATGTTTGGTGTGAGATATTGGGTAATATTTAGTTTGTTGAGTTTGGTAAAGATTAATTCTTTGGTCTTCTCTCTTGGAGGCTTTAGCTTTAGAAATTGGAAATTTGTGTTGTTCGATTTTAAGGTAGAATAATCCTAATTTGAAAAGTTTGGTATGTCCATGTGTATGGGCTATGGCTGAAGATTTGATATTGGAACTGTATATATATTAAAAGTTTGTAACTTTTATGTATTTTGAAGCTCTTTTAGGGGCTGTCTGTTTTTATTGTACTATTATGTATCTTCATTGATAAAATGTTACCGTATCGAAAACAAAGTTTGTAAGTTTAGTATCTCTACTTTTTCATGATTCTGCTTGAAGTTCTGAATTCTGATAGTTAAGATAGGTGAGCAAAAAAGATCAATATGAAGTATTTTGCTACATATGGCTTTTCTAGAATGATGTTTTTGGACTCATAACTCGGGTGTATGTGAATTCTGTAAAGCATAGTCGTCTCAAGTTGGGGTAAAGGAGGAGGGTTGAAGGCCAGGAAAGATTAGTTTCTAACTATGGTGTTGAATTCTCGAAATACTGAAGACTAATTTGGATGTTGGACCCTAATTGAGCGGAATGGATATATATGATTCATGTACCTAACACCAACCAGTTTAAGATTACAGAGTGGTTAAATATATTTTACATGTATTGCTGTTTTTTGACTCATAATCTATAAGAAGCTTACTAATGTTGGTCCATGTTTGTTACAGTAATTTCTGCATCATTGAAGGACCGGAGACCGTACAAGATTTTGGTCAGATGCAGTTTCAAGAAATCCAAGATAACATAAGGAGCAGGCGCAATAAAATCTTCCTCCTCATGGAAGAAGTGAGTTTTCTCAAGTTCAATTGTACTAGAATAAAACTGGAAGGAATAACTTATTGTTTCCTAAAAGTTGTACTCTCAAAAATAGCTTCATAAATTTCGGATTAATTTTCAGGTACGTAGGCTAAGAATACAACAAAGGTTAAAGAACTCTAACACTAGAGGTGAGACTGGTGAAGATGAAAATGAGATGCCAGATATCCCATCAACGATACCGTTTCTTCCTAACATGGTAATTTGCCGAGTCCTCTAGTAAACAACTGAAGTATACTAGGGATTCAATTGTTTAGGAGGTTTTATACATCCTGTTAAAAAAAAAATCTCTGTTTCGGGAAAGTCATCTGCTCATGTTTTGGTTTTGTCAAAGTATGCTACTTGACAAACATAGAGGATCGGGGATTCAAAGTCTATGAGTTCCTACAACGACCTCAAGTTAATATACAATACATGTAAAGCTTGGCAAGCTTCGTCACCGCTGCAACATTTTTGAGTTGAGATATCTGGAAGCTTGTCTAACTGACCTATATATATGAAACTGACATATTCTGTTTTGTTTGTCGATCAGCATTTTGTGACACTTATCCTTTACTTGGTGCATTTTTTGTTTGTATCAGACTCCAAAGACACTGAAGCAGCTTTATCTAACAAGCTTTTCATTTATAGCTGGGATTATGGTCTTCGGTGGATTACTTGCCCCAATAGTAAGCTCATGAACTCAGTTATTTCCTTATTCTTATTCTGGTTCTGAATTATGCATAACGGTACCATGGAGTTATTTATTTGCATATTCTTGAATGATGAAGCCTTTGGACTACTGTAACTCTTTGACATTGCAGCTTGAGCTGAAATTAGGTTTAGGAGGCACCTCATACGAAGATTTCATACGGAACATGCATTTGCCTATGCAATTGAGGTATGTATACTCTAACCTGAACTACATTTTCAGGTGTAGAAAAGGTCGGTGAATTATTCCTTACAAACATCGTTAAATTGTGCACATTTGCTCACTGCATTGTTCTTTACCTTCCAAAAAAAGGAGCATCACAAAATAGAAACAAAAGACCACTTACATTGTTGTGACTTTGGGAATCGACTTCTTTTTCTCTTCTTCTCAGCCAGGTCGACCCCATAGTGGCATCTTTTTCAGGTGGGGCAGTGGGAGTCATCTCAGCCCTCATGCTAATAGAAGCTAACAATGTAGTCCAACAAGAGAAGAAAAAGTGCAAATATTGCTATGGAAGTGGTATGTCCATGTGAAACTTATTACATATCATTGCACAATGTCTACACTATTGAACTCTCGAGTAATAATCGATATCTTTTTTGATTATTTGAGTTCATGGTACTAGATTAATCGTCAAACGTGACCATAATCTCATTTCATGGTCATTTGATTTGGTGTAGGGTACTTGGCATGTGCACGCTGTTCAGCAAGCGGTAAATGCCTTTATACTGAACCGATTTCAGTGAATGGTTCTTATCAATCGTTGCGTGCACCAACTCTTAAAAGATGTGCAAATTGCTCTGGGACTGGAAAGGTATGAAACATGATCATCTCCTAACTTCATGCACTTAACAGTCATTTTATATCAGTCCAAAAGGAGTAAATATTCTGTTACATCATAAACTTATTCTTCATATCATCCAAGCTTACTCTACAAGAAAAAACAATGTTTGTGTTGTCGCAATCTGTCCAATATTCGAGCATCACCAAAATGAGGCCTTTCCCTGTAGTTAGAATAAAATCCTCAACAACCACCTTCTATTTATTTATCTTATTATGACCGTGGTGTCCAGGCCAACTTTGGCGCACCTTGCGACTAATTCCACGGGATACCAACCACCTCCCACCATCAACAGATACCAGATAACTCTATCTACTAAGGCTGGGAAGAACCACCTAGTGTTTTTGTCTCTGCTGGGATTCGACTTAAGTTCTCAACCACTTCATTGACCACTAGGCCACACCCTCGGGTGCCTCAACAACCACTTTCATTAAACCCTTTCTTCCTATCCTCGTTAGTTGCTACCTATGAAACGAGTTCCTCCTTCATTCACTAAAGAACAATTGATAGATACATGTCACAATTTCGTTACATATCTTTCCGTAGTAATATTCTGTCACAAATACGCGCATGCATCTCTCATTACATGTTACGACAACTTTCCCTTATCGCATACGTATATATGCTAATGGTTTTTGTTTCATATTATGATTTTTTTGTCTAGGTAATGTGTCCTACATGTTTGTGCACTGGGATGGTGATGGCAAGTGAACATGACCTTCGAATAGATCCATTTGATTAGAACAAATTCTCATTTTGTAACTTATATTCAGACAAAAAATAATTTGTCATTTTGCTTTGTTATAAGCATAGTTATATATAGTATATCCTTGTTAAGGCCAGACCCTTTGGTTATGAAGATGTTAACTCCTCATCTATCTAATAGTATCTAATAGTGACGGAGTTAGAAATTTTGTTAAGCGTACGTGTTCAAGAATTAATATATATGTATGAAAAAGAATTTTCGATCTATATACTTCATATAATTTTTTATATACATAGTATAATTTTTTGACGAAGGGGGTTTGATTGGCCACCTTAGGTATGTGTGGCTACGCCAGTGTTCATCTTTTTATGAGTAACTAATAACAACATGTGTTACACCTTTCAAACATGTTATAGTCGGCTATATGTATTCTTATTTCTTCGTTTAATCTCGACTCATGTCATTGTTATTGTTGCATTTTTTAAGAATTATGATTAGTGCACAAGTTAAAACAATATGTTTAGAATAATTATCAATAAATTATTCAAATTGATGCACATACGACAGTTTGGCCGAGTGGTCTAAGGCGCCAGATTTAGGCTCTGGTCCGAAAGGGCGTGGGTTCAAATCCCACAGCTGTCAATAATTTTTTCCCATTCTTGTTTTAGGTGATTTTTTTTATTTGTCTAAATTTTGATAGACAATATAACTCAATATTTAAATTGATAAGAGATGGTAAATATATCACAAAATTAATCGAGATGTGCACAAATTTATCTGAACACTATAATCATGTTAGGCTAAAAAAAAAGTAAGAGAAAGTAAAAATTGTCTCAAAGCACCACAATCGATTTAACAAATTAATGACATATTTTTATATATATTTAAGAATAATTAACATTAAGATCATATATTTTAACAAGATTATAATACAAAAATGGTACTCTAATATATTATAAATCAAAAGCCTAGTTTATTTCTTAGATTTTATGTTAATTCAAACTATGTTACATAAATTATAATAGAAAAAGTATATTTAACAAATTAAATAGCAAGTTTAGTTTTTTTTTACGTAATAACAAAAAACAAGACAAATTATTCACACTAAATCTTATGCCCATACCTTAATGTTTATTTATAATGACATCAATTCATACAAATTTTTCATGATTGAAAAACGAGAATGTTTATCAATCAATTATAATTTAATAATCAGTACGTATATATACAAAAATATGTGTCGTGTACTCATTAATTTGAAACAAGCTCTGAGTGTGAAAAAATTCTACTTTAAGTTACAAAAGGAAGATGACCAAAACTTAGGTATTGATGATCCATTTGAAATTCGATACTTGTACCCGATCGGAGGAAACTATCAAGGGGTTATTTATTGAGCTTATTACCGATGAGAGTAAAAATAATCGATTAGTATAAAGGAGGATAAAACTTACCAATAAAACAATAAGAGGGGTAGGAATAAACTTTCACCTAAACTAGAGGGGCCACTTATAGTCAAAGCAAAACAATAGGGGTAATTATCGATATTATCAGAAAAAAGCTCATCCCCAAACCCTAATATATAAACAGCGGCAGCCATTTTTGTAAGCTTCCACTGCAAATTAGGGTTTCTTCAAGCTGCTGAGTATCTCTGAACTTTCTCACTACCAAGCTCAGCCGGAACCATGGTACTATTTCTCTTGCTGAAATTTCCATTTCATTACTGAAGATTCGAAGTTATTTGCTGTTTATGTCGATTATATTTAGTTTTATTCGAAAATTTCAATTGAATAGTTGTATGTTGGATGAAATTGTTTGTTTGTAGTCGAAGAGAAAGACCAGAGAGCCTAAGGAAGAGACTGTTACACTTGGACCAGCAACGAGGGAAGGTGAATTGGTGTTCGGTGTTGCACACATTTTTGCATCGTTCAATGATACATTCATTGTGAGTGAGTTATGGTTTTTGAAAATTAGATGTAGAAATGTAGAATTGGCTTTGTGATTTGGATGTTTTACTGAATCTTAGTTTATATATGAATGCAGCACGTTACTGATTTGTCTGGAAGAGAAACTATGGTTCGCATTACTGGTATGCCTTATATTAACAATAGTTTTATACTTTTGAGTGCATCATTAGTGTCCTTGTAGTTGCTGATTAGCTTGTAGTGGTATAAATGTTGCTTTCGATGCGAACATTGGTTATATATGTATAAATGTATATGAGTTTCTTCCAGGATCTAACATCATGTTGTTATTTTCCCAATTTGCTAGGCGTTTATATTTTTTCAGCATAGGTGAATGTTAGTGCTAGAAAATGTGGAATATCTCTAGTGTTTAGGGAACCTTTAATATGTCCTAGACAACAGATTATTAGCATTAGAATGAAATGGTTCTAGGTGGAGAAAATGGGTATAGAGGTTTCTTGTAGAACCCCATCTAGTGTGGAGTTTACTCTTAGTTGTTGATGTAGTGTTGGTATGGAGAAGGCTTTCATCTCAATTTGTTATACATCATGGTTGCAGGTGGAATGAAGGTGAAGGCTGACAGAGATGAGTCTTCTCCATATGCTGCTATGCTTGCAGCTCAGGATGTGTCACAGCGATGCAAGGTAGTGTCTTGTTTGGTTTCTGATAGAGTCTTTTTTCTTTAATTCTACTTAACTGTTATTTAAACTCATCAGATATAAAGTTGGTCTAGTTCAGGTCTTTTATGTACGAACAAAGAAAATGAGGACTTTTTGCCTAGATGGTACTGGCTGATTTACAGAGATTAATATTAGATTTTATTTGTGAAAAAAGTGTCGCTATACTAATTCCACTGGATATTGATGTAATTTTTAGTTATCTTGGATGTTGCATTCCATGTTGGTGCAAGGATTGATGTTTCCTTTCATGCATTGACCAGTAATATAGGTGCCAAATTAGATAGGTCTTCTATTAGTGTAGAGTGTTGCTTTGAAGACAAAATTTAGCAGTTACGAAATTTAAGACCTTTTGGATCTTCTGATGCCTCCCTTCTAGTCGAAGATTTTCTGAATGTGTGCTAAAGCTAATAATTTCTGCTGACTAGACATTCGAAGATCTTATAATGTACATGATGGCCTTTACTCCTATCTCTGTTTCTTGCTAGGATGTAGATTCGTAAGATTGTTTTTGAGTTTCATATGCCTGATGCATCTCACTTTTGCTTAACGATAACAAATTTGTGTGTATAAATGATTGGAATATAAGTCATTCCATTGAACATATTTGTAGAAACCCGTAGATTTTACGTCACCGGTTTGGATATATTAGGCTTTGTTCTAGAAGATTCCATTCTGAAGTGATGTGTGCACCTTCAATTTTCACACTTCTACCACTAACAATTACATAATGGCTGGTAGTGCATGAACTATGGAAAAAATGTTCACTTCAGATTCTATTTAAGCGTCAAGGTTTTTGAATGGCGGTCAGAAGTATTGTAAATGGATTCCATGCTATGTTTATTCAAGACTGAAGCTCTCGGATCCTTCCATCGTTATCCCTTTGGTCTGATTTCACTAGGTCTCATCATCTTTTGTTAATCTTTTAAAATATTATTTATTAACTTTTGATTTACAGGAACTTGGAATTAATGCTCTTCACATTAAGCTCCGAGCTACAGGAGGCAACAAGACCAAGACTCCTGGTCCTGGTGCCCAGTCTGCTCTTAGAGCTTTGGCTCGTTCTGGCATGAAAATTGGACGTATAGGTACAAATATTTGTTGCAATACTAATAAAAAAAAGATAATTGTCTGTTGCATTAGTATTGTATTATGCTCTGTAAATGCTGTTGTATCATTGTTATGTCATTACTTCTAAGTAATTCTTCCTATATATTTTGCAGAGGATGTTACTCCAATTCCTACCGATAGTACTCGCAGAAAGGGTGGTAGAAGGGGAAGGAGGCTGTGAAAACTGTTTCTTTTCTGCAGCATGTTGCAAGTTGGAGGAAATATTGTTGTCAAAAATGCAGCTTTCGATATCTATTTACATTTGATTTCTGAACACTTTGTAGTTGAGCACTTTTGGTTTCGAAACCCACCTTCATTTTGAGTTGGCCAGCTTTTCGAGATAGTGAAGTTCTCTTAAATTTGGTTTATGTAGGCTGATTGTTGGATAAATTTATACTGTTTTGGTTTATCTTACAAGTCTGTTTTGTTTAAAAAGCTTTTATTTCATTAAGTGCTTTTAAAAGATGCATGATTATTCAAAAAGAAACTGAAAGCGTGGTTACTGATATAATGTTATGGAACTTGAATCACAAATTGAATGATTACTTTCGTTTATGCAAGAAATTAAATTTCATTATGGTTATACTTATTAGGAGGAAGTGAATAAATAACTATTTTAAGACTTTATATGAATAGTTGAAATTTTTATTTTAATTCGAGGTTTAAAGTTAGGCTTTGATAAACCGGACTTCAAATTTGTGATATTAGCATTGTAAGAGTCCAACTTTATATACTTCACTAGATATAGGACCCCGTGCCAACACGGGGCCCAATATTTTTTTTTTTATATTTTAATTTATGTTATATTATGAAATTTGAGAAGTTATTGAAAATTTTATATGATTTTAAAAATATTTTAAATTGTTAGCTATTGTGATTTGTAGTACTTTTTTTTTTACATAATTTTGAAAATAATATTTATTA
>NW_006238947.1:1325426-1367977 GCF_000226075.1 Solanum tuberosum
TTTTTTGGAGTGGACTATTTTTTTATTAATTATTGTGATTTATTGTTTCTTTTTCGTCAATTTCAAACAATATATGTTTATCATATAATCCATTTTATGTGGTACCAATAGAATTTAGAGAGTCAATTAAATTTTTTATATAAGTTTTAAATAATTAAGCTGTTAATTATTGTAATGTATAGTATTACTTATATTATTTTTAAATATATTTAAATATTATATGTTAGGTTTTTTATCCTAATTTATATGGCATTGATAGAATTTAAAGTGTCAAATAATTGTTAATTATTGTAATAGATAATATGGAGTATTTAAGTCATTTATAGTATAGTAATTAATATATAATATGTAGTATTTAAGTGGAAGGTGGTGGGGCCCACTTATATATTTTATAAATATATTGGACATTAGTAGTGATCTTATTGAAACATTGGTAGTCTTTCCTAGACTCTTCTATAATATAGTAATATGTGGCGAATCTATATTTTAAGGAACTGTTTGGCATGAAATTTAAGGTATAATAATTTCAGATGGTGGAATTAGGCAATTACTTTTAGTGTACACATGGTGGAATTAATATCTTGAGATAATTAATTTTGAATGGCTTGGTTCCAACTAAACGATCCCTTCCATCTATAATATGAGATACTAGTAATTAGACAATTTTAGTACAAATAATGGAATAAATAATCTAGAGATTAACTGATATTTCAAATTACACATGAAATAAAGCTAATCCCATATTTTGTACTCGCATGCTTATCCTTATCCCATATACCAAGCGATGCTTAAATAATTTTTAAAACATGATACGTTTTAAATAAAAATGTACCTTTTAATATCAAATTCGAAAATTAGAAAGTAAAACTAATAAACAATTCTTACCTACGTTATTTATTACTTTTCTTTTTTTTGCAACAAATGAATCTTCAATTTGGGCCTATTCATATCTATTCGGCCCAACAAATTTCATTCTCCAGTACATAGCAATATTCAGGTCCATTTACCCTTTGGCCCATTAATCCTCTGCTAAAACCCTAATTGCTGAGTCTATAAATCTCAATTTTTCACTTCAACAATTTGGGGATCAACCCCCAATATAGCAATCAATGTGAGTTTCTTCTCTATTCGTTTATGAATTGAATTTCTTCTTGTTATTGTGTTTTTCCTCTTTTGATTTCATGTTTTAATGGGTTTATAACTGAAACCTCTTGTGCAATTTAGTTTGCTACAGTGGAAGTTATGATACCCTATAATTATTTGCCATTCTCAACTTAGTCAGCTGTGTTTTTTCTGTTGCAGTTGATTATCGTGACTGGTAAATTTCAAACTTTGCTTAAAAAACAAAAAAAAAAACGAAATTTTGATATGAATTGTGGTTATTTTAGTTTTATGTTGCTTGGATTGTTCAAAATGGAGTTGGGTGTATATTGGTTTCTCTAAAAAATTGATTTTTTTAGTATGTGAAGTATATATGTTACGTGGATTGACGAAAATGCTATTGGGTATGTATTGATTTCTCTAAAAGATGTGATTTTTGGATTATGTTACAACATTTTTGGAAGATTGGAGCCATATAGTTAAATGATGTTTTTAGGAATAGATTTGATTATGTATAGATTAATTTGATTTATTTTGCGCCGCCCTTAAGATCGCCTTCCATTATGCTCCATGGAAGCGTTTTGAGTCATAGCTGCGCTATATTAATTGTATATATACATACTCTTTTGTATATACAATTGTTTATATGAAGAGTGTGTTATATGCTGGAGATTCTCTTTAGGGTTTTCCTTTAGCGAGTCTCCTTTTGCCTTGCCTAATTTTATGAGTCATATCCCTTTTTTTGGTTCTGTTTTTCCCAATTGGGATTATTGAACCAAATATACTTTTGAATGGCTCTAGTTGAGGTGGGGTGTACATTATGTTGTAATTTTTGTTTTATTAAATTTTCTTCTTATGGCAAGAGTGATGAAAACAAAATTAGATGTGTGAGAGGTGAATTCCTCTATGATCTCAATCATCGAGGCTTATTGATATTCTGACTTGCCTATATGAAGTACTTTCCATTTCAATATAGGAATTCTAGTGTGACGTTTTGAAGTTTGTTGTCTCAAATTAGTTTATACAATTTGTTTGGTTGCAAATGTTTGTCACTATGGTTAAAATGGAATGTTCTAGTTGATTTGTTTTGGAATTTTGAAGTGTCATGGTATTATGGAAACAAATACACCTTGAATAGCTCTTGTTGAGGCAGTGTGTAGATTATATTGCAAGCAGGTTTTTTAAGTAAATTTATTTATTATGGCAAGAATGATTGGAAACAATTAGATGTGCGAGGGGTGAATTCCTCTATGAGCTGAAACATCGAGGCATATTGATATTCTGACTTGCCTTTATGAAGTACTTTCTATTTTAATTTCGGACTTCCTATTTTAATGATGTAATGCAGACTTTTGAAGCTCATGGCCTCAAATTAGCTTAAATCATTTGTGTTGTTCTAATTGTTTGTCTAAGGTTATAATAATTGAATGTTCTAGTTGAGTTGGTTTATGATTTAGGAATGATCGATATTTTGGCATTGCAGAACTGAAGACGGTTTGAATAGCTCTTGTTGAGGTGTGGTGTTACATTATATTTCAAGCAAGTTTTTTTTTAGTAATTGCTTTGTTTGTTATGGCAAGAATGATTGGAAACAATTAGATGTGCGAGGGGTGAATTCCTCTTTGAGCTCAAACATCGAGGCATATTGATATTCTGACTTGTCTTTAAGAACTACTTTCATTTCAATTTAGGAAAAAAAGAAGTCCTTTGAACTTTTGTTCATAAAAGTCAGATATGAATTTAAATTGTTTTGAAATGAGAAAGGTGCCATCTTATTTGATTATTGTGCCAATTTTTGGGCTTATGCTCCTTGTTTCTATCTTAATCATATGAGATTATATAATCCTATTGGTTTCTGTAGAGCTTTTGTTGTTGTGGTGTGTACATTATCTTTCTAGTTCTATTATTAAATTTGTTGTTTGTTATGTCAAGAATGATGAAAAACAATTAGATGTGCGAGTGGTGAATTCCTCTGTGAGCTCTACCATCGAGGCTTATTGATATTCTGACTTGCCTTAATGTAGTACTTTCCATTTGTTGTTCTAAGACAAATTTTCAGCTGTAGAAACTTGTGGTCTTAATTATGCATTTGTGTGTTTGAAAAATTTGTCACAGTTAAAAATGTAAGGTGCCATCTTTTTGTTCAAACAAATAGATGCTTTGAATCTCCCTAATTGAGATGTGGTTTACATTATATTTCTACATTTATTCATAACATTACTTTGCTATGGCAAGAATGATGATAAACTATTAGATGTGCGAGTGGTGTATACCTCTATGAGCTCAATCATCGAGGCTTATTGATATTCTGACTTGCCTTAATGTAGTACTTTCCATTTGTTGTTCTAAGACAAATTTTCAGCTGTAGAAACTTGTGGTCTTAATTATGCATTTGTGTGTTTGAAAAATTTGTCACAGTTAAAAATGTAAGGTGCCATCTTTTTGTTCAAACAAATAGATGCTTTGAATCTCCCTAATTGAGATGTGGTTTACATTATATTTCTACATTTATTCATAACATTACTTTGCTATGGCAAGAATGATGATAAACTATTAGATGTGCGAGTGGTGTATACCTCTATGAGCTCAATCATCGAGGCTTATTGATATTCTGACTTGCCTTCTTAAAGTACTTATCATTTTAATCAATAGGAATATATTGAACTTTTGAAATTTGTGATCTCCAAATTTGCTTCATTATAGAATTTGTAAAGATTTGTCAAATTGTTTATGTTAGATTGGTTTCTTATTTAGCCCTTATTTGAAGTTACATATCAGGATATAGTATATACTTTTTATGGGGTCACATCCCTTGTAGGTTCTACCTTTTTCTTATGGAATTACAGAACCAAAGTCACTTTAAGTGACTCTAGTTGAGGTGTCTATATTTACCCTTTGTTATTGCAAGCATGATGAAAAACAATTAGATGTGCGAGGGGTGAATTCCTCTATGAGCTCAATCATCGAGGCTTATTGATATTCTGACTTGCCTTTGTGATTTACTCTTTTATGTTTTTGATTTACATGGTATAGATTGATCCCTTTAATGTGTTTGAACCTAGCTATGACTATAAAAGCTTATTATTAGCCGTACTAACAGAAATTTGAGAATTTCAATGTAAATTATTATCAAATATATAATTTGGTTGTTCTTTTGACATTTTTAGTTATTTTAGGCAGATATAGGAATGATGAATATCTATTGTGTGAAGGGAGAACTCCCTGTTGAATCTTTACACTAACCGCTTATTGATATTCTGACCTTTCACTTTTGACATTGTCTATTCATAATGTATTTGTTTTCACTCTTTCTTTCTCCTTGGGGTATTGTGTGTGTGTAGGTGATGTACCAATACACTTTGGTAATTCATTTTATGGCAAGAATGATGAGTCTATTAGATGTGCCAGGGGTGTATTCCCAATGAGCTAAAACTTCTGAGGCTTATTGATATTCTGACTTGCCAACTCAATTCAAGAACCTTTGTTTCCACATCATCTTACTTCTTTGTTCCGTCACACAGCCGATACAACATGTTTAGTTTGTCTGAGCAACAAATCAGTTTTTTGTGTCCATTCATCACACAAAGTTGATTTCTTTTTTTCTTTTGTTCGGCTTTTTATGTTTCAGAGTTTCATTTCCAGCTTGTCAATGGTAAGGAGGAGGAAATTACTATATGCAAGAGTCAGCAAATGACTCTATGAGCTCCAATATTTATGCTAATGTATTCTGACTTACCAAACTTGTTCCAATTTTATTTCCTTTCTTTTCTTTCAATTTTTTCTGATTTATTTGCTTTCTTGATCTCAAATTGGAGATGCTCAATTCCTGTTACTTTGTTAACCATGTTTTGTAGATTTACTAAACTCATTTATTCAGTTTTGACCATGTTTTGTAGTTTTTACCACTTTCCAGAATTGCTGTTTGCCCATCGTTCTTCTTCTACTGTTTCGTGAAACATTTGGAGTACTCCACAGTTCAAGTCTTGGTCAGCTAAGCTAGTCGACATGGCTATCAAGTATAGCTCGTAACACGACCTTGGTGACTCAATGATGTTAAGAGGTTTGACTGGTAGAATGACAAGCAAAGCACTATTTGTACTTACTTTTGTTGAATACAATTTATCAAAAACAAATTTGGTACATTTGAGCTTGTTATTGTCATACAATTTATTTTCGTTTGATCCACTTGAATCTGTTATAAGTTGTGTTTCATCTTTAGTAAACTCAAATGCAATGATGAGTTAATTTTATTGATAAATTTAACCCTTTCTCATGGTCTATGTTATTGAGAAAGTGCTTTGACAATATTTTGGATTATAACTATGATGCCCTATGACAATGCACTAATTTGAGGTAGTGTGTGGTTTGGAATCTTACTTTCCTTGGCAATACAGAGATCATAGTCATTGTATCAATTAGACGTGAAAAATGCCTTCTTGCATGGGGACTCTTGGCATCGATAATTCTTTATGGATTTTATAACAAATCGATTGAAGTGTAATGATCATATATGTTACTATTCACATTTGTCTTTTCACCCTTTGAAATGTAGTTGAAATGTATGATGGAAGTTGATGTAACCAAATATTGAACTATATATACATTCTATTATAGAAAAAGTAAGATACAAAGTGTTGAAAATTTACTTTTATCAACAAGTTATTTTGCAATTCTTTTATCAAGTTGAGTCTTGGTTAAGATATTAGAGAGAAATTTTACCATATCTTAACTCGATTAGTTTGATCATGTGACAGAGTTTGAATTGATACGTGAGAGTTTGAATCTTTACAACCTTAATTCAAGGACAAGGGGATCGTGATCCGTCCATAATCAAAAGAGGTGTGAGATGCCAACAACTGAAAGAAAAGATAGAGAAAACAATTGAACGAAATGATAGAAAACAGTTGGTTACATTTTAATTTGGCTCTCGAGAAACGAAAGATGAAAAATATGTTGATTATCCAGGAAATACCCAATGCACATCATATTATTATCTGAAACTATTGAGAGAGTTTCAGATAAGTTTTGACCAATTATTCCCTTTCATTGAAAAACTTTTTGTTATTAGTTGACATTTTTGTTGGTATAAAAATATTAAGAATAAAATAATAGATTTAAATTTAATTATTTTCAAACATTGAAAGGTATAATACAATTGTTTTTTGTTCGTATTTTCGTTTTAGTATCTTAAAATTGCTTTAAGAGTTAAGTTTCTGTATTGGCTTTTTTATAAACTTATTTTGCGATTCTCTTTAATAATCGAGTTTCCACCATAAACATTTACTTCAAAATATCACCAAATAAATACGCGATTGAACAAAACGATAAAGAACAACTATTTTGAAAGCAAAAACATAGCATTATTCTTATAAATTGAAAATAGAGGATAAATCTATATACATTATTTTTTTTGACTCAAGGGATATCTATCTAATTTGATAAACAAAAATAGAGTTGAAATATCAAAATAACAAACTCTTATGTCCATCAAAATCTCATATTTCCCCCCTTTTCCATAGTTCCTTTCTCCTAATTCTTTTTTCAATATTGTATCTTAGCTTTGCCCATACTCCATGCATCCAAAGTCTCAATTGTGATTGGCTCAGTTCCATTGTTGAACGCAAATAAATGTGCCTTCTCATTAATCGCCAATGTTGGATAAACCCTCGATGTTATACATGTCTTTCCACCCGCACCAAAACTTTCTATAACTGAATTATCAATCTACAAAAAAGAGTTTCAATAGTTAGAATTGTTTTCGTTTTGGGATGTGAGATAGATTTTTGATTAACGATGAAAGAAAAGTTACCAAGCTTCTGAGTGACAATTTCTTGTCAGCCAAATCAACATCCACAAATCCAGCAAATGAAACTTTGTACATTGTTTCATTGAACTTAAGAGTTGACCTATCAAACATAAACAAAAGATTTGTCAATTTCTCAAATATAATACTATCGAAAACGTTACCAATAAGTCAAATTCAATATATATACCTTTTAGCGTCAGAGCACAAGAGAACCTTGTAATTTTGTTGTGCTTTGAAAACTCGGAAGAAAACAGGTGTGTTTTCTTCCAAGTTTTCAGTAGCCAATGTAGCAAGACCAAATGGCCCAAGACCACCTTGTACATCTGCACCCTTGAGTCCACAAACATCTTGTGCATACATATCAGTCCAACTAGAATCAAATGACTCTGCTTTATCCAAACTTGCAAAAGAAAATGTCACTTCAACATCTGCCTGTCATATTTTTCATAAATTTTGAACATTATTAAATAATAATAATAATAATAATAATAATAAATAAATAAATAAATAAAAGAGTCTATATGTACCTGTGCAGGTGTGATTCCTGTAACTTCAACTTTTTCACCATTGTTCAACTTTTTGTTACTCAATTGAACCTTTTGGGTTCTTAGGGTTTCTAATTCTTCAACAGGCCATTGAATCAATTGTTTACCACTTGGATCAAGCCATACTTTACGTGGGATCAATTGAATTCCAGCCCATCCTTTCGCGTTATCATCCTCAGGGAATATATCTGATTCATTAGACCAACCCCAAATAACCCTTCGATTTTTGCTAGTATCATAGAAAGTCTTTGATGCATAGAAATTACCATAATCGAATCTCAATCCCTTCCAACTATCAATAGAACCAACATCTGGAACATACCTATCTTTTTTTGTATCGTACTTACCAAGAGTATAGTACTCAAATCGAGTAAGATCCATACTATTCTTAAGCACATATTTATATTCTTCACCATATTGATCTATCCCATTAGTTCCTTTCAATGCAACAGGGAAAAAATCAGGACATTCCCAATTTCCAGTACCGTTAGTTGAGTGAAGTGGGTGTTTAGCCTTAACCCATTTCATGAAATCTTTGCTTCTATACATTATAGCTAAACCCCTACTATGTTTCCTCAAACTTCCCATCACAATTCTCCAATGTCCATCTTTACCCATCCATGCGGTCGTTGGATCACGAAATTTGGTCTTGTTGATACTAGCATCAGCTACAATCAATGGATTGTTATCAGGTTTGATCCATTCACGGAGATATGGATCAGATAAGTTAGCTGGAATCGCGTAGTTTTGAACTTGAGTTTGGTTGGCATCTACTATTCCAGTGTACAAGATAACAGGCTTGTTACCAGGTAGAATAGTTGCAGATCCAGACCACGTACCGAATTGATCAAAGGGTTTGGATGGGTAAATTGCGGGTTCTAAATTGATCCAATTGATTAAGTCCTTTGAAACTGAATGAGCCCAAACAATATTGCCCCATACTGACCCGTTTGGGTTGTATTGGTAGAATAGATGGTAGACTCCATTGAAATACATTGGTGCTGTTCAAAATATGAAAAGCAATAACATAATAAGCAAAATTATTCTCTGGTATTAGATTATATTACTCCCTCTGTCCCAATTTATGTGACACATTTCGGATTACGAGATTCAAACAAGTGTATCTTTGACTGTAATTTTTTCCTATATCTTTTAAATATTTTGAATTATTAATTATTGAGACTTATAGTACTTTTTATGTAGTTTACAAATACATAAATTTCATTTTTAAAAAATTGAAAATTTCATGAGCAAATTCTCGGTCAAACTTAAACTGTTTGACTCTCGAAAAGCGAAATGTGTCACATAAATTGGACAGAGGGAGTATATAATAAAAATAAAATAAGTTGAAAAATATAATATATTTGACTTACCATTGGGATCTATTGTATGTTTTGAAGGCATCAAGAGAGATCATAAAAAAAAAAAAAATGATTAGTAAAGATTAAATAATATGAGAAACAAAGAAAAGAAGAAAATCGTACTAATACATGTCATGCATCTATTGACATATTAACATAACAGACATGATCTGATTATTTATTAGTGACAAATCTAGATTAAACACATGTTCGACAAATAATAATTTTTTTTTGGACATATATAAAGAAGAAAACACGCGAAAAAATGCGTATACATACCATTGATCCAATGTTTTTCTGGCTGAAAATGGTAACCAGTTCTATGAACAGTTTGAACATTTACAGCATTTTGAGATTGCAAATGAATAAAAACTTTGTGAGAAGCAAAAACAACATTATTGGATAATAAAACTATAAAAAAGCAAACTAAGATAACTGGCAAAGCCCAACGAGAATTAGATGAATAATCCATAGTTTTTTTTCTTTCAATAATTGGGCTTTGACAGATAGTGGTAATTAATCTAAATAATTTTTTTTATATTTTTTTTTGGATAGGGAGAAAGAAACTTGGGAATGAAGAATAAATGAAAATTATGAAGAGTATTTATAGTGAAAAAAATGGGTAGAATTTGTTTTTGAGTGAAAGATGGAGAGTTAATTTAGGATTTTTTTTAAAAATAAATTAAATGGATTGGATGATTATTTTTTATTTGTTTGGATAATATTTATCTAAAATTTTGGATAATTTGTTGGTTATTGTTACATTTCATGAGTCTGTTTTACTAATTTTTTTTTGTTAGAACAAGTCTTTTGCCATTTAATTTGCTATTCCGTTCTTTAATGTTTTGACTTTTGAGTGTGTTAAAAAAAAAGGGAATTCGAAAAATAATGCAAAATTTGGGATTTTTCAATTCACATAAATAAGATAAATGGGTAAATTTGTCTTTAAAAAAGATGAAAAAGAAGAGAAGTCATGATCACAAATAATGTCTAGTGGCGACTAACTATAATCACCACAAAAGGTTATCACCAGTTATGGCGAGTTTTTTGAGTCGTCACTTGAAATGTTGTTCTTTGTTATGATTGAGGAAGGAAGTAGTTTCCACAAAGGCGTCACAAAAACATGATTTCTTGTTACCTTGAAAATTATAAGTTTTTTTCACATTGTTTATATATGACGTGAAATTTGATCATATATACTATATCCCTACGGTGAAAAGAACCTAAAAGAATAATAAGTAACGATATTGTGCATCTCTTAAAATTAAAAATTAACTATCAAGTGTTTTTGAACAGATTTGACTATGAATGGAAGTATCAATTTCATCAAGTTACTCTATTTTGGCCATCTTTATTCATTTGTGTTTTTTTTTTTTTTTGAGATTGACTACTGTCCACTGACGGTGGACAAATAAATTACACAATCAACTCATTTTTAGAAATACTTATTTTTCTTCTTAGTTTAATTAATATATTTTCACATTTAATGATTAATGATTTTTTTCTTTCTTTTATTAAAACACGTTGAGGTTTATCATCTTTCTCCCTCTCTCTTTCCTACCTTTCTCATCTATGTCTTTGGATCTTCTTCTATCAATATCAAAATATGATGCAAAATTGATGAAATGGTGTGTCTATTTTTCCAAGTGTAAGACTACTACATTTGATTTTTGCAGTTTGTCCAATTCACTGAAAAGTTCTAAAAAAACATTATCTAAAAATCATTGTTACCACAAAACATAAAATTCTTCATACATTGGAACAAGAAAAGAAAATCTTTGAAATAATATTGAAATATTTTTTATACAATTGACTTTGAGTATTTACTAATTTAGATTCTGAAAAGGAAAATAATAATAAGTAAAAAATTATCATCTTTTTATCTCAAATTGCTTCAATTCCGTATGTCGATTGCTTTAATGGTGTTGAATGAGCGTAAAAATAATAAGGACAAAGCAAGCATGAAAGAATCCTTCGTCAAGTAAGAATTTTTAACAAACTCATTTAATTAATTTAGAGTCCAAGTTACTATATAATACTCTTTTTAATATTTTTTAATAATATTAATATTATGTGATTTTTTTAAAAAAAAATTGTTATGTATTTCTAAAAATGAGATGATAGTGTAATTTTTTTTTCTACTGTCAGTGGATATAAGTTAATGTCTTTTTTTTTTAAGGCTCATTACTCCTCTTCCTTCTTTGCTTTTATAGTTTGTCATTAATTAAGTATTCGATATTCTTATTTGTAATATTATTATAGAGTGTGTTATAAATTATACAATAATTATAACTTAGTTAGTTCTTTCGTCTTCTCATATTTTACATGATTGTTAATAGGGATTTGGTGTCTCAATAGAATTAGTAAGGTAAAAATTTGTCCTTTCGCTTACTTGCAGAGGCGGATCTACATATATCTTGAGAAACTAGTAAAAATAGAGAATATAAAAAAGAGTGAATCTTTAGAAGGCATTGATCTGATACGTTGTTGGAAGTAAGGGAGTCCATCCCTACGACCTAGAGTCGATTTCGGCCAACAACCCATTGTTTACTCATTTTATTACAAGTTAAAGAGTTTATTTATAATAGCAAAATTGCTAAAATAAGGGGATTCTAACTCATGACCGTTAAATACGACATTATTCGTTAGCCATCATTAACATTTTTGCTAATGCTTAAATTAAGATAATATTAATGCACCAAACTCTTTAAATCTTGGATTCACCTCTACTTACTCGTACTCTTCTCTTTGAACTTCTTATTATATTTGAATAAAATAAGTCACATAACAACTTGCCTAATATTACCAAATATTAGTTCTACATAAGACCACACATTTGATTGTGTAACAAAACAAAAAGGAAAGCTAACAAATTTCTTTCTTAGTATATATATGGTACTAGACAAGTCCATATACACACTCTTTGCCTTCTTAATTCACCAAAATAAATTAAGAGACAATTATAGAGGATTCTTGAGGACATCATCTACTGTTAAATTTGACACAATTTTTGTCTCTTTAGACATATATAGTTGTAGACATAATTCCTTTTTTTTTTGAAAATATTTAGTGCATCTTAGGTACATCCATGCTCCAAGCATTAAGAGTCTCAATTGTGATTGTCTCAGATCCATTATTGAAGACAAATAAATGTGCATTATTATGAATCGCTAATATTGGATACACCCTCGATGTTATGCATGTTTTTCCACCAGCACCAAAACTCTCCACTACTGAGTTATCAATCTGAAAAATATACATATGATACAAACTGATTAGTCTAACACATCCAAAATAATCGAATCTTAAAAGCTTGATCAAATAAATTATAAAAAAATAAAAAAATGATGAAAGCAAACTTACCAAACTCCTAAGAGATAACTTCTTCATGTCTACTAAATCTACATCTACATATCCAGCAAATGAGGGCTTGTACATTGCTTCATTTTGTCTCATGGTAGATCTGCTCATTAATAAAGAAACTAAACAAGGTTAGAGTTTTTTAATGACACTAATAAACAATCGATAAGTAGATGTATTTCTTATCATGATATCAAAGTCGGGTCATTATAATTCTTGATTTACTCAAATTTTGTGCTCCTATATTGAGTTAACTATGTAAACTATGATCATTACAACTAATTCAATTGAAGAAACAAACCTTCTAGCATCTGAACACATGAGAACCTTATAATTCTTTTGAGCCTTAAACACTCGAAAGAAAACAGGTGTGTATTCTTCCAAGTTTTTAGAAGCTAATGTCGCAAGCCCAAATGGTCCAAGCCCACCTTGGATAGTTGAACCCTTTATGGCACAAACATCTTGGGCATAAAAGTCGGCCCAATTAGGATCAAATTGTTCAGCCTTGTTCAAACTTGAAAAAGAGAATGACACTTCAACATCAGCCTACAATCAAAGAAATGCAAGATGAGACGGAGCTAGTATCTTAGTATGTAAAAGGACAATTTATATAAGGGATTTCAATTTTTTTTCCGACTAACGAAAAATATTTCACTCGTTCAATTGCAATAATTTATAACTATCGCCGATATATATATAACAAATGTATAATTAATCTACTATGTATAGACCTATCATATGAAATTGATATAATAGTTATACATTGATTATACATTTGTCTACTAATTAAAATTACTTTTAGTTGGGGTATTTAAAAGACTATAGTTTAATAAGGAAAAATTAAAACCTGTGATGCTGAGATTCCTTTAACTTCAAACATTTCTCCCTTGCTCAACTTCTTGTTGTTCAATTGAATCTTTTGCTTTCTCAAGGTTTCTAATTCTTCAATAGGCCATTGAATCAATTGTTTACCACTAGGGTCGAGCCATACTTTACGCGGAATAGCTTGAATTCCAGCCCATCCTTTCTTAATTTCATCGTCAGGTAAAACATCTGATTCATTTGTCCAACCCCATACAATTCTTCGATTCTTCATAGGGTCATAGAATGACTTAGATGCATAGAAATTCCCATAGTCAAGCCTCAATCCCTTCGAACCATCGATAGAATTGTTATCAGGAATGTACCTATCTTTTTTGGTGTCATACATACCAATAGTGTAATACTCAAACCTATTAACATCAAGGCTATTCTTAAGGACATGTTTGACATTTTTTCCGCGATACGATGCATCTAAGCCATTAGTATTTTTTAATGATACAGGGAAAAAATCAGGACATTCCCAATTTCCAGTATGAGGAGATGAATGAAGTGGATGTTGGGCTTTGGCCCATTTAATGAAGTCTCTACTTCTATACAATAATGCCATCCCTCTATGGTTTCTCATACTTCCTATTACAATTCTCCAAAGCCCATCTTGGCCCATCCATGCGGTTGTTGGATCACGAAATTTGGTTTTGTTGATGCTATTGTCAGGTACAATCAACGGGTTGTTATTAGGTTTGATCCATTTACGAAGAAATGGATCAGACAAGTTAGCCGGGATTGCATAATTTTGAACTTGAGAATCATGAGAATCTACTACTCCGGTGTATAAGATAACAGGTTTGTTATTTGGTAGAATAGTTGCTGACCCGGACCAAGCACCATATTTGTCAAATTTTTTAGATGGATAAATTGCGGGTTCTAAATGGATCCAATTTATCAAGTCTTTTGAGACTGAATGAGCCCAAACAATATTGCCCCATACTGATCCTTTTGGATTGTATTGATAGAATAAATGATATACTCCATTATAATACATAGGTGCTGTTCAAAAATAAAATGAAAGTCAATAATATAATTGAGTTATTGATAAGTTGTGTATATATAGCATATTTAGGAAGAATAAATAAAAAATAATAATCTAACTCACCATTAGGGTCTTTGTATATTTGAAAGGTATCCAATGAAGAGAGACCATATAAGAACAAAAGAATTTTAAAAAAAGAAATGATTAGTGAAGAAAATAGAATGCATTACATAATTAATCAATAATTGAGAAATAATCAAATACTATAATAATTAACAAATCAAAGGTGAAAACACAGAAATGTAGGAAATACAAAAATGACTAATTAGTTGAATCATTTTAATTTATATGGCGTAATTTGATTTAATACGTAATTTAAAAAACAAAGAAAAAATATTTAAAAAATTATGATCTGAAACATGTCATGAGATTTATTGTGACTATAAAAACATATATATCATGTAGAATGATAAGTGTAAGTTTAAATATAGAAAATAGCCATTCTTTAGATGACAAATTAAACAAGAAAATTGTGTCACATAAAAAATGAAATTGATGAAGTAATTTTTTTTAGGGTGGGGTGGGGTGGGGTTGGGGGTTGGGGGGAGTTAACTTTATAAGAGACAATATGTTTGGCAAGTTTTAATTAATATAAGACCTACATATTAAATGTATACAATATAGGAGTATGAAATGTCACTATATGTCAATACTTTAATAATAATAATAATAATAATTTAGAAGGAAAAATATAAGGGAGAAGAAAATGCCAAGGGGAATATAAAGGGTGCCTCCAACAAATTAATTTTCACCTTAATTCCATGGCCAAAATCTTAGGTTAAAAGAACTTTTTCATATATTTCATGTTTCTTTTTCTCTTTTGCACATTCTTATCCAAAACCTTAGCCTTGTAGTTGTCTTGCCATAATAATTAATCTAATTTCGATTTTAAATTTTAAAAATTGAGTCATCGATCGTTGATCATGAGCGATTTTGTTCTCTAAAATAGAATATTTAGACACAAATTTAAATTAATTGCACTTCAAAAACGAATACTGAATACTGAATAATAGAAAACTAACACAAATGAACCATATAATTATGTATGTGTGTGTATGTATACATAATTTTGAAATATCAAGAATGATCAATCTTATATATATGTAGCTATAAAGATCAGTAAAAATAATAATATTTTTTTAAAATGTAACAATAAAAGAAACAGCAACATTTGAACTTCTCAATATAAAAGTAATCGTTTTTTTCTGAAAGTTTTATCACCTATATAATGCAATATTAATCTTAACAAAATTGCATCATCAATTAATTTATTCGTACTCATATTTATATCAAGTCAATAGATGTATGCCATGTATTTATATGCAAACTTTTATTACTATACATATGTACATAAGCAAAGTCATATATTCAAACGATTTTAAGTCAAAATTACGATAATAAACCGCATTATTTAAGTTAAATTTAGCGTACGTCACATAAAGTAAAAAAACGAAAGATAAACATACCATTAATCCAATGTTTAGGAGGATGAAAATGAAAACCAGTTCTATGAACATTCTTGACACTAATAGCACTTGAAGATTGCAAGTCCAAAAAAACATTATGAGAAGCAAACACCCCATTAATGTTTGATAAAACTATAAAGAAGCAAAATAAATAAATTTCTAAACCCCAAAGAGAAGAGCTTTTCATAAATAATTCCATTTTTTTTTGTGATTTTGGAGAAAGATATTGAAGAATAATGAAGAAGAAAAGAAAGAATGTTGGATTATTTATAGACAAAAACCAACTATGATGAGTGGATAAAAAAACGGTTGATTTTTATATTTTCTTTTTCTTTAATTAAAATAAAATGGATGTAAATATATTTTTCTAAGATAAACTTCAATTGTATAGCCGTTTTTTTCTTACACAAGCCTTCTCTATCTTTCTTTCTTTCTTTTCTAAGTTTAGTCACGAAATCAGAATTTTCATTCTACGAAATTTATTTTTAATGTTTGTCTTGATATATGTATTATTATACATTTTTTTAAAGAATACTCATTCATTTTTTATCACGAGGATTGAAATCATGCAAAAATTCAAATTCATAAAAGTGAAGAGTCGTGAGGGATATTTGGAAAAGTCAGACTGATCAAGTGTCTTCATTCAAGCGACAATATAAAAAAAGAACGAAATGAAATTGAAGCCAGGGAGGAGGGGGGGTTTAATTTACGATAAAATTGAAGAGATTCAATATTTACTATATAAATATAAAATATAATTTTAATCTTTATATATAAGGTGTAATTTTTTATTGAAGAAAAGTCAATCTATGCACCCGAATTTTTATATTACCAAAGTAAAGTTAATTTGCATGACAAAGTAATTTAACGTATTAAGCCTGATGTAATAATTTACAATTGGAGTATATATAAGACTCTTGGTAGAAAAAGTAATCTTATTCTATATGCATCGATTACATAAAGATTATCACATAATTAAAAGATCACTTTATGTTATAAGTACAAATTTAAACAGTCTAATCTAATGTATAGAGAACTACAGAAGGGACCGTTGATTGACGAAAATTAATCATATATAAATTGTTTGCTTTGCCTTACGTCGGCAGAGCCAACATACATAGGGTAGGCGAAAAATATTACTATTTATATATGGTTAATTTTTTTTTATGTATATATAGTAGATGTTGAACCCCTTCAGTTAGTTCATGTGTTTACTTCTTTAGATTTTGAACCCTCTTATTAAAAATCCTAGCACCGACACTGACTTTCAAGATATTTTAGAATTGCCACATACCAATATATGTTCAAATTTTACCTACCTTCTCCCTCCAAAAACATTAAAATTAAAATTAAAAAATGAAACCTAATGCCAACCTGCACCTAACTATATTCACATAATTAAAACTTGCCTAATGCTACCAATTATAGTATCAACTATATATATATATAAGCACGGATTTTGCAGGATTCAGTAATTTTAGCATAAATGTTAGTATATTTATATTAAAGTTCCACTTATATATATAAATAATTTATCGAATCTGATAAATTATCTCTTTTAAAATTCAGAACGCTCATAAATTTAAAATTACTACTCCACCTTTGAGAAGAATTTTGACTATGGACCATAATCTTTTTATAGGTGACTTGAACTCATAACACATTAAAGTTGGAGATGAAGGGCGATTATCATTGCATAGCAAAAACAATATATTTTTTTAATGCACAAATTATATAACATATAGTTGAAAAGACCATTTGTGTGGAATATATGATGAAAACAACGACAATGTAGAATTTAAGCACAATGACATAAAAATCGTGTGGAATTCATCCTTTTCGATGAATAAATTGATCAATACTAAAAAGAACCTAAATTGACGATGTAATTAGTTAGAAATCTGTCAGAAATATTATTGTCAACGTAACTCGAATTTTAAATAATATGTAATCAGGATATTTGAGTTTCAAAATAAAATGGATAGGATCACAGTAATTATTGAAAAGAGAAAAATGACAAATATACCACCGAACTATGGTAACTGGTATGCAAATACCCTTCGTCATATTTTTGGGACATTGGTGCCCCTACCGTCCAAAAATTAGAGCATATATGTCCTTCACTCTAAGGGAAGACTAAATAGGAATACATGGCGCAATCTTATCCATCGATCTAATATTTAATAAATGTCGGATTGGTGGATAAGATTATGACACGTGTATGTCCGTTAGTATAAAGGGTATATATGCTCTAATTTTTGGACGACAGGGGAATCAATGTCCCAAAAATATGGCGAAGGGTATCTGCATACCATTTATGATAGTTCGGAGATATATTTATCCTTTTTCCGTATTGAAAATGAAAAAAATGGATAGATGAATAGGTGATGAATATGCATAACAACAACAAAGTGCATTACACATTACATTTGTTGATGAATTTGGCTAAAAAATTTACTTTCTACTTTTCATTTGCTTAAATATGTCTTGCAACATTTGCAGTTAATGGCTTTTCCACCTTTGAATTTCTTAGTGGATTCCATTGCCAAATATGTGTGAATTGCATTTAGAAAAAAGTATAAAAATTGTGGATTTTTTTTTTTACCATAGTCCTTAGACACTAATTAATCAAACTCAGAAAGCTATCTCATTAGGTAAAATTACACAAAAATAATACCTTTGGAGCGTGAACAACATATAACATTGGAGGCCAACATTGGTAAATCAAGGAAAAATTCAAAAATATTCATTTTCAGACTTATAATTGAAAAATAGCTGAAGATTAAAAAATTATTGAAATATTCAATTTTTGGGATTCACGAATCTCATGAATTTCATAAATCATGTCAATATCTTACTTGTTTAAGTTCGAAATATGTGACACTATAATGGTGTTTTTGCATTAAAAGTGGCTATTTTTCAAAGATTTTTTAGACACCAGATATTTTCAACTTTAGTAGCATGTAAATGAAAATAGATCGTATGTTCATATATAGATAGACAACTCAATAACTTTGACAAAAACCACATACACGTTTAAATAGTTTACTAAATAAATACAAATAGTATACCTCAAACGTTAACCCTATAAATCAAATGAATGGAAGAATCTCAAATTCAAATCTATAATGATATTCAATTCTGAATCCGCCCCTACTTAAGCATTCTTTCATCAAAACACAAGAAAACTTGATGATAAGCTTCCTACATGCACTTCCACTAAGGTTTTTGCTCAGTTGATGACAAGTTTTCACAATAACTTTGGAAAAGTCAAGTACAATCTTAACACAATTTGGTGATACCTCAAAAAGAACCAAGTGTAAGATATGCATTTGGTATTGGGAATTTGGCAATACAAGTGCACCTCCAAAATTGTTGCAACTTCTATATCAAAACTTTTATGTTGCACTAGTTTCCCTTACCCATAAATACCTAATTTTTATAAAAATTAATTAATAAATTTTTAGTTCCCATGTCAACATGATGTAACAATCATAATCTTGAAAAATAAAGCTCTTCCTTTAAATATATATATATATAGTAACAATAACAAAAGACGATTTTGTTTGTGTGTGATTACCTGATATGTGAAATTTTCTGGCCAAACTAATTTTATTTGCGCCAAATAAGGCTCAAAAATAAGGAAGCGCTCTCTATAAAAAGTTTCTCCATTCTGAAGGCTCAAACAAGTGTTTAAATTTTTAATTTTTATGAAGCTACATCAACAACAAATCTTTTTTTTGTTTTTTGTAGTATTGCTTCTACGATCTAAGGAGCAACATTGAACGTCATGATCCAAACGAAAGTAAAAAGACTTCTGATTCCTTTTAGTTATTACTATTTTCTTTTCCTTCTTTTTTTACTTAAAAAGAAAGGAACTTAATTTTTTTTTATGTGCAACCTATTTCTCATGGTTCATGCAAATTAATAGATTAGTAATAAATAAATAAAAATTATTCTTTTCACCTTTTACTCTAGAAGTAGCCCCATCATTTTTAGATTTAATTAGCATATAGGTTTAAGGGTATGCTTTTTTTTTTTTTTTTTAATTTTTGTTTTGCACTGTAGTATTGCTTCTACGATCTAAGGAGCAACATTGAACGTCATGATCCAAACGAAAGTAAAAAGACTTCTGATTCCTTTTAGTTATTACTATTTTCTTTTCCTTCTTTTTTTACTTAAAAAGAAAGGAACTTAATTTTTTTTTATGTGCAACCTATTTCTCATGGTTCATGCAAATTAATAGATTAGTAATAAATAAATAAAAATTATTCTTTTCACCTTTTACTCTAGAAGTAGCCCCATCATTTTTAGATTTAATTAGCATATAGGTTTAAGGGTATGCTTTTTTTTTTTTTTTTTTAAATTTTGTGGATGTCAATTAGAAAATCTAGAGTTCACATTTTTATAATCATAGCTACAAAAATGGAAAGAGGAGTTTGCATCTATTTTGAAGTCTTATTATATAGTGTGGTGGAGAAAAAGTGGATGTCGATGTAATAATAAAAAGTAGGGTGTTCACGATTCGATTTGAATTAATTTTTAGTTAAAATTAAAATTAAATTAATTTAGTCCTTTTTTAATTTATTAAAATCAAATTAATCAAATATAAATTTACATTTATCGATTTAATTATTATCAGTTTTGGGTGAATTTGATTCAATTGTTCAGTTTTTAATCATACAAAAATATATATACTCTTTCCTTCTTATATATTTTGTTTTAAATTTTTATTATAAAGTGTGGGGGAGAATAAGTGGATGTTGATGCAACAATGAAGTATTTAACAACATTGCATATTTGTAACCATTTGTACATTGATTCTTGGATTTAATGATTAAACAACAAGTTGACTCTAATTTGAATAATGAAAAGGGGTTTGAATAATTTTGATATTCTCCAAAAGTTATTTAATTTTATATTTTAAAAGCCAAAATTTTAAACTATGAATAAAAAAGTGCTTGGTAATGAACATCGAGTCTTTATGACATTTGTCTAAAATCTATAGTAATCTTAAATTTGAATATGATCACACAATTCATTAAAGTAACAGAGTAGATAGAAGACAAAGTCATACAATCTCTTGATTTTTGGGGTCCAAGTAAGCGTTTGTATATGAAATGAGTTATATTTGAAGAAAAAAAACATTTAAAGTTGAAGTTGAAAAAAGATATTTGAAAGTTGAAATTGTATTTAGACATGCGCATTTCACGTGAAAAAAAAGAGTTGAAATCTTGTGAGTGGAAAAAATACACTTGAAAAACTCATCTTCAAAAACTAACCAAAAAATCATTCTTTTGAAAATATTATTTTTGAAGAAAAAGAACAAATACTTTCGCTAGAACGAGCCCTATAATTTTGAGCTTAGACAAGTGGAGCAACTTCAATTTCTTTAACCAAATTCAAGAGTCACATCAGTTGTGAGTAGGTAGTTTAGTCTATTTATATGATCTTGAACTACGCTAATCTTATAAGTTAGTGAGTTTTTATGATCGAGTTAGGCTTAAGGTTCGTTTTCTTATCAATAACAGACACCATATAACGACTTGTAGGATATCGATGAATCATGTATTTCTTTAGTGTGTGTATGTGTGTGAGCAAGTTGTTCTTTTGCCGTAGTTGGATTAGGCAATTTGTCTTTTAAATGAAAAGATGTTGCTCTTAATTCATGTAGTGGACACAAAAATTAATTGGTTACAATAAGAAGGCACTATGTAGTGAACTAATTATAAGTGTTAGCTTTTGCAGCTTTCACTTTATCTCCCATAAAGTAAAATATTCCTTAGCCTCTTGTACAATATATACATTTTTTTGAATGTATAGTTCAATGAATTGGAGAAATCCATGAGGATTTAAGCAACGACAGATCCATAATTTAGACATTGAGTTTTGAAACACCTCGGTTCATTGAATGTTCTACCTTAGAGGCTTAGACCATCGACATTATATGCTCTACTAAAATGGATTTCATGAAACAAAGTATAAGAATCATCTAAAGACTTATGTATACAAATTATAATATATGTGTAAAAGTTTGTTAGCAACAATTTGATCTTCAAATAGCCCATTAGTTGTTATTTGAGAATGAACTTGTTTTACTTGATGAAGATTTTTACACTATAGAATCTTGATGAGAAAATTGTGAAATAGGTGTTTAATTTGTTGCTCATGTACTCTTTAGGTGTTTTTCGTGTTTGTTAGTCCACTGATTTTTCGGAAATTAGTAGACTTGACTTCATTGGCCCCCAAACTTGTCCAGTCGGGCCCCTCACGTGCCTGTTGAACAATACTCATTGCATTTTCGTTAATGACAACTATTTTTTCTCCATTTCAGTGTCACAAAATACGAATTCACCACGTAGTTTTCTCAGACAAGAAGTGATTTTTTATCTCCTGGATTTTTTTTTTGTGAATTACAATTACCAACATGTGATGAAAGATAGTAGTAAGAGACGATATGCTAGTAGTAACGACTCATCACGATCCATTGGTTCATATAGATCCATGTCTTAGGATCCACTGTGTATCTAATAAATTAGAGTCAAAATGTCCACCACGAAACCAAGAGGGTACTAACTAACGTACAGTGGAGTCCTCTCCAAACTGGCTCACCAACTTCATGATCACTTACAATACACAGGATCTACGAAGGAAGGGGTTGGGTTAGGAGCGTTTTTCAGTACGATTCTTTTCATGTATATATTGCACCCGTGTTGGATCCTCCGAAAAATGAACTATCCAACACACACCTGGAGGCATTACAACATAGCATTTCACCTCATAAGACTGGAACAATACCAATCACCAGTGTCCAGTAATCTCTGCAAGAACAGATACCTTCTTTAAAATGGTGAAATCGATTTGCATCACGCGCAACGATCACCCTACTTGTAACCTGAGAAACAACCTTACAGAATGTGTGGCAGTCACCACATACTCTATGGTTCTTCATAATTCTAATAATGGATTGTTCAGGTGTGCTTATGAGGCCAAATGCAACAGCCAACTTTTCACTATGACAGAATAAGGTTTCCAAGCTTAAGTTCCTCATCAACATCATGCAACACAAAGTTTGTATCTGGAACATAACCAGAAATCTCTAGTTCCATAAGCAGATATTTTAACTTCTCGTAGATCTCTTTCGATAAACTATGCAAAAACTGCATGCTCCCGAACTCTCAATCTTGTGAACAATACCTGCAATAGCACAATGGACAGCTCCATTATTTATTGATGTCGCGGGATGGATACTGGCCTCCCATGAGAGGTAAGGTCAACAGCAAAGGATGTCACGGAAAGTGGTGGATGTAACTCAACTCTTGCAATGTTGTAACTCTACCCTGTCACGTATTATCAAATAAAATTTGATTTAAAAGCAATAATATTAGCTAAACATTACCATCAGATCAGAAGAAAATCATAATATCATGTGTTGCCCTCATAAGACTAGCATTTAAAATGTCATATCTTCCAACTGTTTCTTACCACAATTGCATACAAATCTCCTATTCTTACTCACAAACCACATATTTGAACTTTCCTTCTAATTGAATTATAGAATTAACTCATTAGAATTTTTTTGTGACATCCAATTAGTCCACCATTCGAACGTAGCATTGGTAAGCTTTCTAAGTACTCCATCTTGCAAAAGAATTCAATTATCTGCAAGGAACATAAACGCAATGACTACACAAAAAGGAGGAAGAAGAGAGCACAAGACAAAAAAATAGCTGGCCATGTCAAGAAAGGATGTCAAGGGGTCGCGGCTATGATCTCCTTAAAGCAAAATATTGAAGTCCTTTGCTGAAGCTCCTGCACAACAAATTATGATTATAGAAACAGGAAAAGAAAATTGAAACCATCGGAAGCCTTGAACCAACTACCACAGTTTCTGAGTATATTCAAATACTTCAACAGCAACTAATAGGAAAGTATAAGGCCAATTACCACCTGAAACTAAAAATTGAAAACATGAATTCAGCCACTTACAATAGCTTGAGCAACAAAAAGTAAATATAACAAAAACTAACAGAATTGAAAAAAACAGGAGTTAAAATTTGAGTAGCAGCAGTGCCCCTGTTAGGAATCTGCTTTTGAACTGCAGTAAATTTAATTTTACTGCCTATGTTTTAACTAAGACTTAGTCAATTAGTTGTTAGTCATGCTTTCCTATTTTTTAGGAGTTGTTAAGTGAACTGCTGATCGTGTGTTATTATTATTTTTTACTTTTCATTCTAGGCTCTTATATATCTAATATGAAGTATTAATAAAATTCTACTTCTTCTGCTTCCATTCTTTTTTCTCTCTCTCGTCTTTTTTGATTTTAGGCGCAGTCTTGATTTCCCTTTGTGTTATTTAGCTTAAACAGGTTTTTAAAACCTTCAGCCCCCAAGGCCTAGCTCGGAAGTTGGGCAAAAGGTGGAGGATTTGTGGCTTAGGTCGCAGATTCAAGCCCTACACCATGCAAAGCGAAGCCCGGTATTTAAGTGGAGAAGGGTAGAGGGGCGGGCCCATTATCCACCGAGTTCAGAAGGCTGTGATTGGTTCAAAGGGCGGGTCACAGGCGGATTTCTCGGTTATCAAAAATAAAATAAAATTGAGTAGCAGCAGAAATTTAGAGTTTGGTAAATTATTTCAAGAGAAATGAATAATAAAGAGCTGAACTTTCAGACTTAACTCAAGTATGGGTAAAGAAGTATTTCGTTGTCTGAACAGAAATATTATTGAGGTTTCATAGAGCACACCCCAACTAGTTTGTGATCGAGGCATAATTGTAACTTGTCTCAGAGTCCTGCAAGCTACTTATCAATACAATAACTAATTCAATGTAAAATTAAGAGTAGAATGCAGCATAAAGAGACGACAAAATGATACTAAGCATGATGGAACCATTTATTTGCTTGTCAAAGGGATCTATTTCAATGAACAATGCATTGATTACTTCCCGTGGTTCAGTTTTCCCAGACAAGAAGTATATTTTGCTCTTCTTTCCTCTTTGAATTACAATTACTAACATGTGATGAAAGATTCAAATACTAACATGTGATGAAAGATAGTGATGCAGGAAAACATCTCAATTTCTGATTAACTAAGAGACATGAAAGGTAATTGAAATTAAACATATGAAAAACTCCATATAGGAGGCACACCTTACATCTTTGCAAAATAAGAGACCATATGCTAGTAGTAACGACTCATCATGGTCCTTTGTTCATATAGATCCATGTCTTAGGTATATCAAAAAATATTCTTTTCGGTAAGCGTATATAATAAAATAGAGTGAATGTCCACCCCAAAACCCAGAGGATACTAAGTACTAACTAACAGTGGAGTCCTGTCCAAACTGCAGGATAGCGTTGTCCATCATACAGCTCACCAACTTCACTTGCCTCGACAAGAGGCTCGTTGCAGGCAGGCTCAGATCACTTACAATACACAGGATCTACGAAAGAAGGGGTTGGTTAGGGGTGTTTTCGATATGATTCTTTTCATGTATATTTTCGATGAGAAATGTTAGTCTGTTTAGTCCACTTTCTTCATCCCCGGCCCCTCTCATCCTATGTTGCTCGGAATCTCCAAAAAAAATATTGTTGCACCTGCGTTGGATCCTCTAAAAAAATGCACTATTCGACACACACCCGGTAGCATTACGGCATAACATTCACCTCATAAGGCTGGAACAAAGCCAATCACCAGTAATCTTTGCAAGAACAGGCACCTTCTTTGAAGTGGTGAAACCGATTTGCATCACGGACAATGATCACCCTACTTGTAACCTGAGAAACAAACTTACAGAATGTGTGGCAGTCACCACATACTCTAAGGTTCTTCATAATTCTAATAGTGGATTGTTCAGGTGTGCTTATGAGGCCAAATGCAATAGCCAACTTTTCACTATGAGAGAATAGGTTTCCAAGCTTAAGTTCCTCATCAACATCATGCAACACAAAGTTTGTATCCGGAATATAACCAGAAATCTCTAGTTCCTTGAGCAGATATTTTAACTTCTCATAGATCTCTTTCGATAGAGGATGGGTGTGGTCTCCAACGCTGAATCGGTGAATCTTGTTATCAACTTCAATCCATGTCCAACCGGGGACTTTCTTCAATTTTTGATGGCTCATTAATTCCCTAATCTTGGCCATGTCCTTCCATTTACCAGCTTTAGCATATATATTTGATAGCAAGACGTAGTGCCCTGCATTTTCGGGTTGCAATTCAATCAAGGATTTTGCTGCCATTTCGGCAAGCTCTACATGTCCATGAATTCTACATGCTCCAAGTAACGCCCCCCAAAGCCCTTCATCTTTTTCAACAGCCATATCCTCTATTAACTTTAATGAATCGTCAATTTTCCCAGCACGGCCCAAGAGGTCCACCATACAGGTAAAATGTTTGATATCAGGCTTCACTCCGTACTCTTTCTGCATAGAATTGAAAAGTTGTTTACCTTCTTCAACCAGCCCACTATGACTACACGCATACAAAAGAGAAACAAATGTGATCTTGTTAGGCAATATTCCCGTCCTTAACATCATAGGGAACATATCAACAGCTTTGTTTCCTTGGCCATGATAACCATAAGCTGCTATCATCGCACTCCAAGTTATAACATTCTTTTCTCTCAAACCATCAAACACTTCCCTTGCAACATCAACCGATCCACATTTAGCATACATGTCAACCATCGCTGTCCCCAAGATAACATCGAACGAAAACTTGTTCTTCACTATATATTCATGTACTAACTTAGCCTTATGCATTGCCCCTATCTTTGCACAAGCATTAACTACATTTACCACAGCGACTTTATCCGGGACAACTCCTTCCTCTCTCATTTGATCAAACAAAACTAAAGCCTCAGTCGGATCTCCACACTCCGTACATGCCCCAATCATAACGGTCCAAGTCACAACATCCCTCTTAGGCATTCCATCAAACAGTTGCTTTGCATCCCCAATAACCATACATTTTGAATACATATCAACAAGTGCTGCAACAACAAAGTCATCTAACAGCAACCCACATTTGTAAACAACACTATGAATCAATCTACCCATTTGCAGATCCATTGTATCTCTACAAACCCTTATCACAAAAGGCAAAGTATAAGTATCTGGTCTAACCCCAGATCTTAAATACTCCTTAAAAGTCCTAAAACAGTTCATAAAGTCTCCAGCTTTAGCATACCCACCAACCATAACACTCCAAGAAACAGCATTTTTCTCACTAAATCCACAAAACAAAGCATATGAATCATCTAAAGACTTATGCATACAATATATGTATAGAAGTTTATTAGCAACAATTTGATTTTCAAGAAACCCATTAGTTGTTATTTGAGCATGAACTTGTTTTACTTGATAAAGATTTTTACACTTTATAAGTTGAGAAAGATAGAATCTTGGATCAAAATAATGAGAAAATTGTGAAATTGTTGTTTGTTCAAGAACTACTTGATGATGATGAGTGGTGGCCTCAGCTATAGAGGGAGCTGAAGAATAACAAAGTGTTGCATATTTGGAAGACAAAATCTTTGGGGTTTTGGATTTGAACATTGGAAATTTGGCACCAATGGTTATTGTTTCTTGAAATTTAGTTCATATATGGAGTAGATGGACTATAATTAGCCTGAAAATAACCATTGCTTTTGAATTCAAGAAATTGGTTATATTTTGTGTGTTATATTTTGGGGTCATGAAACACAAATTCATGAATTTGATCATTTTTATGTAATGACCATGCTGAATTCCTGAATTTGATTGAGCTTCGACTAAAGTCGTTTTTGAGATCATGAAGTACGAATTAATGAATTTGATATTTTCCATGTGTATTAGTACATGTTGATTTTTCTAAATTTGATTGACAAACTTTAATTAGACTAAAATTTGGTTGATCCCATATAAACAGCCAATGAGCAGTACTAGTTGCTTTCGCCAGGACTAATGACTTAGGGGTGTACAAGTCAAACCGTAAAGTCAAACCAAATCAAACCGAAAAAAAATAAAAAATTTGTGGTTTGATTTGGTTGGTTTGGCGGTTGAATTATCAACTCTTCAAGGAATAACACCAAGAGTTACTCATTTACAGCCATTTTTCTAAATCCCAAGGTGGGATTTATATTTTAAGACTGAATCAAACAACCTACAATATATACTGCAGTTTGCAGTTTCACTCAGTATACAAGGAAAATACTGATACAGATTAAGTGATCATATGCAGGAGGGAATGATGAAACCAATCTGCTAATTGTTAATCAGTGAGAGAGGAGATCGTGGTATAAGTGATGGCTTTAAATCCTTTACTTGGAAGGACTCGAATGAATTGTTTTCTCGAAACTCCTCTAGTAGAGTCTCCATTGGCATGGCTCGCAACGACTCAATTGTTCCCTTGCTTGGTACATCTGGCTCAGACCTAATTGGTGTTGTTCCAGTTGGCTCATAATCCTGAACATCAGTCAGAAAAGTAATAAAAGTTCAGCACAAGTAACACAGTACAACGTCTTTTCTTAACTAGAAAATGCCAAGAGCTACGAATGGATTATTATAAAGCGGAAAATAATGTAGCAAGGAATGGTATGTAGGGCTCATCTACTTTTAAGGGCATTTTTCTCTTTATATACTTTATCTCCATATTGCTAATACATGTAATTCTTATTCCACATTTCTATCCTACATAAAACAACACATGAATTCCCCCATAGCTTAGTGTTTCTATTATCTAATAACGTCAACCAAGCAGGTATTAGGTATGTAGGGATTTATTTTTCTTATTCGGCCAACAGAATTGCACTAGTTATGAGGAAAATGGACTATGACAGCATTGTCTCATCTTCTAGCCAACAGCAAAAATGTCATAACAAAGTGAAATTCTGAGAAGCTAAATATGTCCAGGGTAGATCCTGAACATTTTAAGTGTAGTAAGATTCTTGATCAACATACCATAAACTTCTGCTGAAATGTTTCAAGGGCCTTCTGTTCAATGGAGGTAGACTGTGTGCAATGATCTTTCTTAAGTTCATCAAGGGTCTCCGAGTGTGCACTGGCAGTATCCAAAATGCCAGATATAGATCCTCTCTCTTCCCCTGATAAGCCTGGATAAGAATGAAACCAGAGGAAACATTACGAAACAGCATTCAATAGTCATCACCAAATCACGCCAACCATAAAAAAACACCATTGTATAAGCTACTTTTTTAGAAAAATTACTACAAAAATTGAAACAACATATTGGCAGCAGCACCCGAACCAAAATATGAACTAATCATGACAGACGAAACTAGATAATCTACTATGAAATGTACTACGTCATTTTACCATGTTAGAATTTTTGCTTGTATGAGCACAATTTACTTCCAAAATGTCTAACTTATTGCCTATCTATAGAAGATTTTCTTAGTATTGAATTGCATGCCTACCTTTTGTTCTGTTAAAAAAAAAAAACTCAAAAGCGACAACCCAAAATCAGAACATACTAGACAAATTTTTAAAAACTTACCGTCAATAGATTTAATGATATCTTCACTATTCCTTTTCACAGCTTCTTCAGCAGCTTCCCTTGTGGAATCAAATTCAATTACATGTTGCTCATTGCTATCGCATATGTTCCTGTAACAGGGAAAAGAAAAAAAAAAGGATGTCATAATAATGTTGTATGCAGTGCTCAAGTTTCTCTTCAAGAAAAAGTAATAAGCTCATATTTGCTTTTCAAATACCGAACAACATAGTCAATATCTATTATATTTCTGCAGGTTCATGTCCTGTTGTTTGTTATAAACCTTCCGAGATCCATTATTGCTGACAATGCAAGTTTAACCACTCACAAATTCCCTAAGCGCTTCTAGATATAGGCAATTATCTAATATTCTCCCAACAAATTTCAACTACTTGATGATTTCTCTTTCACCAGTACAAAATAATACATACATCCATAAAAACACTCTCAATTCCCAACTCCAATGAAGTTGTCTCAGTAAATAGGAAACAAGAGTATTATAAGTTAATTTGAACACTTGGAAATATTTTCAACCAATAAAATGAAAAATTATGTTGCAAACCCTACCACTGGTTCTGGAACAAAGGAAGCAGATATTGAGTGAATAGGCACAAATGAACAAAAGATGAAAAAACATCACATTTCCCAAAATAGTTTCTTTAACTAACAGTGTTAATAGGCAAAAAAAGGAACTGAAAATTGAACAAAAACTTGGAAACCTCCCCAATCCCCCATCAACAATTTAATTAGATGGTGGTAGGAATATTACACCTGTTGTTTATTTCTATTTATCTGTTTGCAAAGGAAGGCGGTCTTCTTGTCATAAATAAACGAAATAAAATGTTTAGTATGGCTTTAGATAATTTACTTTTCAGACTAAGGAGATGAATTCTTATACATTTACAAAACATAAGGTAATATACATCTTTCATTTATTAGAAGTAACCAATGTTGTTACTTATCTGCTCTCTTCAGGCAGAATAAAATACCAAGTAACATTGAAAGTTTACCTGACAACTGAATGCATTGTTGAAACATGTTGATTGCCCATGTCTTTTGCCAATTCATGAGTACTTTGCAACCGTTTCACAGTGGTTTCAGTTGTGCTTACACTGGATAGAAAAGCCACACACAATTGCTTACGGAAAAAGTAGAAGCAAAAATATTTAAAATGAAATAGAGTAAAGGAGAAACAACTATTCATTGAAAAAGGCCAACAAATTCAGATCAGAGTTGAGTTAACCAAATAACAACTACTGAAACTTAGCAGAATTTTAAAAAATCACATATATAAGGTGCAAATTCAGATACTTACCACTTCTGCATGAGTAACTCCATTCGGCAATGTTTAGCAGCTGAGAAATCAGCATTTTCTTTGGTCTCACCTTCTGCTTGCGTATAAAAGTCCTGCCATTTTCTTTTTGTATCTGTTGTAATACCTTCCATAGAGGATACATGCCCATCCAAGAATGTCTTATTTCCAGAAACAGTTTCTCTAAGATCACCAAGCCTTGCACCAACCTGTCAGGTAGACTTTGAGAAAGGGAACAGAAGGAAAGATCATATGTATATTACATAAGATTGGAGATCTTAGAGTATAAAAACAAACCAGTTCTTTTTGGCGACGCATGTGATTGGAGACCAAGGAAGTCACCTCAGCAATAAGCTTTTCTGCATCTGATCTTGATTGCTCCTAAAGTAGACAAACACAGACATCAAAATTAGAGAAACAACAACATTGTTGTATCAGGTCTTAAAGGCATACCTCATATGCCTTCTCAAATTCAGCAATAGACTTCGTTTGAATCTCATCAGCTGTTGTTGAATGTCTTTCAAGTCTTTTTGATTCTTCTAAAAGTTTGTCAAAAAATCCTTGTATGATCTCAGAGATATTTGTCAAATGCTCTGTACTGTCATTAAATCTCTACATAATTGGAAAAAAAACAATGATGAACATGAAAAGAATGAACAATGCAGAACTATATCCTCAAATGAACTTTAACAACCAAATCTCTGGATGTAAGAAGTGTTGATTATCAATCAAATTTTACAAGTAAAGTTCATAAGGAAACCTGACGAAGCTCTCTAGCAAAATGTGCCATTTCTCCTTGGTGGGTTGACAGAGTGCTCTGAAGTTCATCAAAAATTAAATTTGCTTCAACAGACTCTGCATCTAAAAACTGCAACGAGGAGAGGAATAAAGAAAAGGTATTCAAACCACAAATACATCTATTATTTTACACGGACAGAAATCCAAATACATCAGAAGCTGAAAGCAAAACTTTCATGTCATACTTCTTTAGTGGAAATTGAATTAGAAGAAGCCAAAGATGAAATTTCCTCCAGAGCAGCATTAGCAGTGGCTTTATGCAGCTTCACTACATTTTGCATAGCCTCAAAGTGAGATATGTACAAGGCCTTTGAAGAATGAATTTTATTCGTCAAGTCTAAGGCAGCCTACAAGAAAAGTTATGACATTGAAGGTTTAAAACAACTAGAGAGAACCAAAGAAAAGCACAGAAATCACTAGCAGAACAAGCCAAACAAATAGAAGGGGAAAGCAGAAAATGAAATAGGAGAAGAGCCACTGGAATCCAGTAATCACCTTCTCATGTGATTCAAGAAAATTATGACAGATTTTCTCGACATGGTGGAGGTGTTCATTTTGTCGAGACACTGATGTTGCCACAGTGGTGGAAAGACTACCAAGTTGCTTTGCAAGCTCAGTTTGAAAGTTGTCTACCACTGACCGATTATCAGTGCTCAGTTTATCCTCTCTAGCTGGAAAAAATAAAACAGATAGGATGAAGTGAATAATCCTGACAAATCATGCAGCAGAAGCGATTAAATTACTTACCAATTTTTTGAAACAAGGAAGCATTCTCTTGAATTGATTTCTCTAAGTCAGCCCGTAAAACACATGCTTGGTGAGCCAGGGCATTTTCTGAAAATATCAGCTTTCAAAGTTAATACTGAATGGGAAAGCACACTTCAAAATGAATGGTCAGATAGCTATACCAGCTTTTTTTTGTTCAGAGATGATAAAATCCCGCTCCTTGAGAGTGTATAGATTTTGTCTCAACTGTTCCTCAGTGTAGGCTAGCAATTTGCTTGTTTGGTTCAATTGTTTCTGCAAGAACCCTCAACCATAAGAACTTCCTAAAAGGTTGCAAAACACGACGAAGGAATAAAAGGCAGCTAATCACCTGTGTTGCATCAAGTTTACAAGTCAAATCTGAGCACTGTTGAACCTGACAATCATGTCTACTTTGTAACTCCTCGAGTTGCTGATTTATCACAGACCAAAACAAAAGTTACTTATCACATAAGAAGTGGAATATAAAAGAACTATTCAACAACGAGGGTTTCAGTCAAGTACAGACCTTCTGTTGGTTTTCTATGCTTACTCCCATTTGTTCAATTTGATCTGCCATTGCCTAAAAATAGAAACGGTAAAAGATTCTATATCAGAAAACTCTTGCAATAAACAAACTGAATAAATCCTAATAAACCAACAACAATATATCCAGTTAAATCCAGTGGTGTCTAGGGAGGAGAGTACATAGACCTTACTCCTACCTCTTGGAGGTAGAGAGATTGTTTCCGAATAAATTTGTAAAGTAAAATATAGAAATAAAGGGAACAGGGCTATATAAGCAGATGAACCCTTGAATCTCATCAAGATAAGATTTGACGATATACTAGACAAACTAAATATTTTACTACTCATTCCTTCAAAAGTCAAGGGGAATAGAAAAAAGGACAATGCAAAAGCACCTACTTTTCTCTCGCTCTCCTCCTGATAATATCGTTCTTTTGGTATATAAACACCATTCTTCTCACGAGCAGCATATACCTCTGGAAGAAAGCAGTTGGAACAAAGGGGAATCAGTAAAATGTTGCTCTGAACTTGTGGAAAGAAGCCTTTAAAATATCTCAGTCTAATTATAAAGCAATGACCTCCTTTAAGCCGCTCAATTTCTCCATACAAATCCTTGATGAGGGTTGATTTCATCATTTTTTGATTCACCTACAGATTAACATCAAAAGGAATAAGATGTTGAAGCAAAGAAGAACTAAAACAATTATTACAGTTCAATTTATTATAATCTTATGAAGTTATCTGGAAAACAGAGTGTATTAGATAATGCATCAAGTATTGCACACACAACAAATGTCGATAAATTAAGTCTAACGAATAGAATTCAACTAAGAAGCCAAAGTGACTAGATTCACAGCCAGTAACAAATTTGCTTTTTAAAATGTCAGCTAAGTTATTCATATTCCCCAATGGCTCTTAGCTCTTTCTGGCAGATATAAACACTTCCTGACAAACAACCTTAACAAAAATCTTCTTGCAGTTATAGCAGTAAATCTGGAACATTTTGTTGTTGGTAGAGCAGCATACCAAATAACTTGATTAACCAAACTCAATGCCACTCCACTCCAAAAGGAATATAATCTAACCACCGCTGGTGTATGGTACTTCAAAACTTATACAAGCTTCAGTACTTGCTCCAGACAGCAATACGAGGGATGCTCACATGTCGCAGTATAAAACACTACAAAGATCATAGAATGCTATGGCAAAGATCATAGATTGCATACACACAGAAGATGGAAAGCTTTTGTTATTTGAATACAAAGTGAAGTGAACATTAGACAAAGATTTTCTATATTGAAAGAGTGAGAGAGCAGCATAAGGTGATTCTGACGTGGAAATCATTTTTGCTTTTTTCCAAATTTACCTCAGGCTTATTCCTTATGTTTTTTGCTCTGTGGGCATAGTCTAGTGTGCTCAGAGTCTCCTCAAGACAGTGCACAGCAGGTGACACTGTGGCAATGATACATGTTTTGGTTCTTCCTCCCAATGAATCACGCAGCAAACGTGTAAGTTTGCTATCCCTGGATTAGCATCATAAAAAATGGCATAATAAGTATACAGATCCAAAAATGGATAAAGAACCACCAAAAACCATAGATACCTGTAAGGAATATGCCCAAGATGCTCAACAAGGGCATTAATCACTCGTCCAAGTGTGAGTAAACTTTTGTTTATTTCTCCAGCTTCCCTTGCACGACCCTAGGAATTAAAATTGTGAAATATTTAAAAGAACAGAATGATTTCCTATTTCACTATAAGCAATACAACAGAAAGATAGAACGTGAGGTATGAAAAGTACAACTAACTCTAAATGAGACAACAAAAGGACGAAAAAACTAAGAGTGAGGTGCCTTACGAAAGAAGAAAAATAAATCAATTGTATATGTTTGATTAAATGAGATCAAGAAATCAATTTCTAATGAGTTGATAGATGGATGAGTAAATGTGTTACCTCCCTAGCCCCAGAGCGAGAAATATTCTCTGAACCAGCCAAATCAACTAAATTCAACTTGCCACATTTTATTAGTTCTTCGCCTTCAGGGGTTGCTTCCTTGATGTGTATTGTGATGGAAAAAAGAGAATGTGACCGACTGAAACAAAACTATTACTTCTGTCATCTTGTACGCAAATGATAATATAATGACTATCAATATGAGCAAAAAAAGTATACCTTGATTGCTTATTGAGCAAGGTTTCTGCAGTCCGGCGTTTTGATGAACCCCTTTCAATTAAGGTGAATATCTCACTGGCACTTGTCACAATTTCTTCTTCAAGCCCTCTAACTAGAACTCCACCTTTCCCATCTTCCATGAGTGGCAATTGTTTCTTCTGTCTGTCTTCTAAAGCAACTTTAGACAAATCCTCAGGGGCTAACAAGTCAGTGATTTCTTCATTATACAACTCTAAGAATGTAACTTTCACACTGTATTCTGCATTTTGACTCTCTAATGTATCAAAAATTTGCTTGACAGCTCTAGGTATAACACCTGCTCCTAGTGGAAGCTCTCCGTTAGGCCCACTCTGCAATGTCATACAATCAAAAATAAGAAAAAAATGTACCTAAGCAAGCTTTTAAAGTGAACAGAAGCTCAAAGCCTGCTATTCAGTACCTTGGACCTCTTGCATTCACCTTCCATAGTGTAAGTTTTGCCGGTACCAGTTTGCCCATAAGCAAAAATTGTACAGTTAAATCCCTCTAAAACTTCATTGACAATGGGGATAATTGCTTGATCATAGAGGTCCCTTTGTTGTGCAGAGGGGCCAAAAACCTGTACTTTAACAATAGAGCAAGCATAACAATATCTAAGTAACACTTTCTGAATTACATAAAAGTATCACATTTACACATTTTAGCACTGTGAATGACATCACATTTCATAACAATATCAAATTAATTCCATACCCAACTATGAGCTCCAAACTAAACTAAAATGCTTAGTCACATCAGCAACCACACTAATGTTCAATTTCTAAAAAATCCAGTTCTAGTCCATGTACTTAACCAACTCAACAAAAACATTATAATAATCAAACAATCGAAACATTACCTTATCGAAAGTAAAAATCCTATCTATGTGTTTTCCAGCAATGTTCTGTGAAACAGCAACCTCTCTCTGAAACTCATTGCAAGTCACCACTTGCGGAGCATTACTCCGCAACTCATCATTACTAAACGGCCTGAAAATCAACCCAAAACACATCAAAACATCAAGAAAATCGAAGACCCAATTTCCAAACACCGTAAATTAAAAAACCCTAATCACAAAATCACAAATTTTTAATTTTTTTCACAGGTTACCTGCAACGAAGCAAAACCTGAACATTTACACCTTTCTCCTTATTCGACATCTTCAATCGTTGAAAACAGGGTGAATCTATGCTTCTATTAGGTGTACTTGACTGAGCCACTGTGTATTTAGGTGTTTCTGAGCGTTTAAGAGAAAAATGACGAACCGAACTTATTCTTCTCTGTTTGTAATGATATTTGTGCGAGCTACTGTGTGTTTTAGGTGTTTGTGTGTGTTTTTTTGTGAGTTTTCAGTGACTGGTAGAGAGAGAAAGAGTGTAGCCGTTTGGGTTTTGGAAAGATCTGAAAATGGAAGCGGGAGGAAGAAGAAGAATTTTGAAATTTGAGAGAGGCGCGTGTGGGGATTGATCTGGCCGTTGGTTTGCAGGGGATTTGATCGGACGGTGAAAGATGAACTATGATTGTCTGAATTTCATATTTGTGGCTAATTTTTCAAATTTTCAAGCTCTTAATGGGCTTTTGTGGGGCATGAGTTTATATTGGGATTGTTTGATATGCGGAAGGGCTAAATTATTCTGGAATTATAGTTTTTAGATTATTTTATTCCGTCTTTAGTATGGAATAAAATAAGAGCAAACACACTGGTTTAGAGTTTAATTACGTGTCTTTACTTTGGTTTTTGAAATCACCTTGCGTACCACATTTACTTCACTAGATACATGTATTTGGCGCACTCAGATATATGTATCTCTGATATATGCAGGTCAAATTAGATGTAATTTATTGCAGATACACTATAATCAAGTGTGATTCACGTGTATCTAGGATACACTAACTCTCTTGCTCGCATCAAAATGTATTTGGTATCAAAGATAGATGTATATAGTATATTTGATACATGTATCTGACTTGAAATCTTTTGTATTTCATTATGTGTATGGTACCAAAGATAAATGTATCTAGTATCTTTGATACATGTCTTGAAATCTGAAGAAATTGTGTATTTATCTTATTTTGAAATTTAATACGAATTTATTAATTAGTGAGACAATGTGTAATTATTTCAAACTATATAATAGATCAGTATTATAAGAATATTTATGTAATTAGATAGTATTTCATTCAAATAATCCCAAATTGACGAAATAAGATGAGATATGTCATAATTAAGCCTATGATATTAATTGTACTGCATTTGAATTTTTGAACTCGTATATTTATGATCGTGTTGATTAAGCCTATGATTAAAAGGCGTTTTCACATCTATAAAATATAGTCTTGTATTTAATATATACCTTTTGAATATTGTCTTCTTATTCCAAGTGAACAACTAGTTTATTGTAACACATTTATATAGGCACTATTTAGGCAATGTAATTTCTAACTTATAAAGAAATAATTTTGAAATGTGTTTGTTCACTTCTAGCAAATATCTACAATCTTTCAAAATAGCCATTACAGGTTGATATTGTATGTCTTCGTCTTTAACCGAGAAAAGGGTCAAAATTATCTTCGAACTATTCGAAATAGCTCATTTATATCTTTTAATTATGTTTGGGATCAAAACTATTGTTGCCGTTTATGTTTTAGACTACAAATACCCTTAAAACGTTATATTTGCCATTATAGCTGACATGGCAGTCCACCCAAGCAGCAGTGGTGAAGCCACCTTACGGTTTGGGGGTTCATCCGAACCCCTTCGACGGAAAATTATATTATTTATATATGGTTAAAATAATTTTTTAGGTATATATAGTATATGTCGAACCCCCTTCGGCTACTTCATGTGTCTATTTTTTTAGATTTTGAACTCCGTTAATGAAAATTCTGACTCCGCCACTGCCAGGCAGTCCAACATGGCAAAAATACCTTCCTCTCAATAATGTTGTTCTTCCTTGTTCATCCCTATCACAAAAATAAAATCAAATATAATTCTTCCATTGTTCTTGTTTGAGTTGTTGTTCGGACTTTGGAGGTCCAATTTCAAAGTGTGCTGACGTTTGTTTGAGATTGTAATTACGTGCTGAAGGATCGAGTTCATTATTTAAGTTTTGGGGTCATAGATTCCCAAAATCGATTTTTAAAATTTCAAGCTTTTAAGAACTGACAAGATAAATTTATATCCTTAATTCAAAATGTAATTTTAAAATATCTCATCTTATCTCGTATACTAAATATAGAGTATAAGAAAGAAGAAAGGTGGACAAATGAAAGAAAATGTAAAGAGTAAAGATATGGTTGTCTTGAATTACTATACTAATTAACTAGTGGATTTTTTTATTTATTTAACTATTTTTTCTTTTTGAAACTAAATTAATTTCAGCTTCTTGTGTAGCAAACAATAAGATATCCCAGCGATATTAAGGAGCAAGCTACTTATAAGATGTTTAATATTTTTCTTCTTGTAGGAAGAAATACTTAATTTTTAGTAAACTCAGTTCTTAGTCTTATCTTAATTAATATCTATTTTACTCACCTTTCGTATTTTCTTAATTCATCACCTTTTAAATAATAAAAAAAAAAAATAGAGGAGAAATTTGTGTTCTTTTTCTATTTATGATTCTCTCGATAACTATGATGCTTAAGTTTATATACATTTCAACTAATTTCACTAGATATTCGAGATTTAATGACTAATTTAGTAAATTTTAATTTATGTGGTATCTTATACTAACATCAATAGCATGTAACTCTATCAACATGTTATGATAGATGAAAAATATCAAATATAACACGTAACTTTGTCCATTAATATTTGTAGAGATGAAAAAATATCATCAAGTTTACGGTTCTAGATGCAGTTGGAATAGGAATTCTAATTTGTTTAAAATTTGTTATTTTTGATATTTATTTAATTATGTCTATTTAGAATTTGCTTGTCCTAGTTCATATAAGAATAGATTTCCTAATCGTAATTTAATTTGGTTTCTTACTATTATAAATAGGGGTATTGCTGAATGTTTTCAATATACAAAATAGAGAGAAGTTGAAGTCTGATTCAACAACTTTTGAGTTTATAAATAAAACTCCGGCGATTGTGATTCAACTCTCCGGTGATCGATTCTTTTCTCCGGTGGACTTAAAATACGTGGTTCTAAGATGGCGATGAGTGAGGTGAAGATTATTGAGTTTGAGGAAGGATGGGAATTTTTGCAGATGGGAATTACTAAATTGAAGAAAATTTTAGAAGGAGAAGAACTTTTTTTCAGCTCTCAAGAGTATATGATGCTCTATACAACTATATTTAACATGTGCACACAGAATAAGCGGCGGAATGATTACTCACAACACTTGTATGATAAGTACAGGCAAACAATTGTAGACTATATCAATTATACAGTTCTGCCCTCTTTACGAGAGAAGCACGATGAGTTCATATTGAGGGAGATTGTGAAAAGATGGGCGAATCACAAAATTATGATTAGGTGGCTCTCACGCTTCTTCCATTATCTGGAACGATATTTTATTGCCCGATGGTCTCTACCTGGACTTGACGAAGTTGGTCTGATGTTCTTTCGTGATCTGGTTTATGAGAAGTTGAAGGGTAAAGCTAGAGATGCAGTTATTGTGTTGATTGAACAAGAACGCGAGGGTGAGCAGATTGACAGAGGTTTATTGAAGAATGTGTTTGATATATTCGTTGGAATTGGAATGGGGAATATGGAGTATTATGAGAATGACTTTGAAGATGCAATACTTAAACATACTGCAGCTTATTATTCTCGAAAAGCTTCAAGTTGGATTGTGGAAGATTCGTGTCCAGATTATATGTTGAAGGCAGAGGAGTGCTTGAAGAAAGAGAAAGATAGTGTGTCTCATTATCTCCATGTTGTTAGTGAGACGAAACTTTTAGAGAAAGTGCAAAACGAATTGTTGGTTGTATATACGAATGAGTTACTTGAGAAGGAGCATTCTGGATGTCGAGTATTGCTTAGAGATGACAAGGTAGAGGATTTATCTCGAATGTATAGGCTATTCCACAGAATCGACAAGGTATTGGAACCTGTTTCAAATATGTTTAAGCAGCACGTCGTTGCTGAAGGCATGGTTTTGGTGCAACAGGCTGAAGATACGACAAATAGCAAGTCTGAAACTCCATTCTTTGTTAGAAAGTTGATTGAGCTTTACGATAAGTATATGGCTTATGTAACATACTGTTTTGCTAATAACTCTCTGTTTCATAAGGCTTTCAAGGAGGCATTTGAGGTGTTTTGTAACAAGATTGTATCTGGTTGTTCAAGTGCAGAGCTCCTTGCTTCTTATTGTGATAATATTCTTAAGAAAGGCGGAAGTGAAAAACTCAGTGATGATGCTATTGATGAGACGTTGGATAAGGTAGTAAAGCTTCTCGCATACATTAATGACAAAGACCTTTTCGTGGAGTTCTGCAGGAAGAAGCTTTCTCGTCGATTGCTCTTTGATAAAAGTGCGAATGATGAACACGAAAGGCTTATCTTAACAAAGCTAAAGCAACAGTGTGGTGGACATTTTACATCAAAGATGGTGGGAATGCTAACAGACTTGACTTTGGCTAAGGAAAATCAGAACAATTTTCAAGAATATCTCAGCAACAACCCGAGTACGAGTCCTGGAATTGATTTAACTGTCACAGTTCTTACAAGTGGATTCTGGCCTAGTTATAAATCTTGTGATATGAGTCTCCCTGTGGAAATGGCTATGTGTGTACAAGTCTTCAACGAATTCTATCAGACAAAAAAGAAACACAGGAAATTGACATGGATTTATTCATTGGGTACGTGTAACGTCAATGGGAAGTTTGATTCAAAAACCATTGAATTGATTCTGGGAACTTATCAGGCTGCTGTTCTGTTATTGTTTAATTCGTCAGATAGATTGAGTTACTCAGAAATCAAAAGTGCGTTAAATTTGGCTGATGATGACTTGATCAGATTGCTTCAATCCCTTTCATGTGCCAAGTATAAAATTCTGATTAAGGAGCCTAGCAATACAGATGTTTCGTCATCTGATCATTTTGAATTCAACTCTAAGTTCACTGACAGGATGAGACGGATTAGGGTCCCATTACCTCCTGTGGATGAAAGGAAAAAGGTGATCGAGGATGTAGGCAAAGATAGACGTTATGCAATTGATGCTTGTATTGTGCGTATTATGAAGAGTCGGAAAGTTCTTCCTCATCAACAACTAGTAGCGGAGTGTGTTGAGCATTTGAGCTCAATGTTTAAGCCTGACTTGAAGGCAATCAAAAAGCAAATGGAAGATCTCATCACTAGAGATTACTTGGAAAGAGACCAAGAGAACCCAAATTTGTTCAAGTATTTAGCCTAAACCAGTAATCTAGTTATTTAGGATTTGTTATTTTTGATATTTATTTAATTATGTCTAGTTAGGATTTGTTTGTCGTATTTCATATGTGAATAAAATTTTTTTGTCTTAGTTTAATTTGTTTCTTACTATTATAAGTAGTTTTAGGTGATTCTGCTCCTTTCTTCATACTGTTATCAACTTGTATGAATTGTACATCTTATTGAGTTTCTCTAATTCGATCAAATAATTCAAGTGCTTCTAAGCATAATCATGAAAATTACTTGTAGAATTTATTGATGGGTACATAATGAACATACATAATTTGACATAAATAGTTGTACAAACAACCTTATTTGATTCAATATCTCTCATTTCCACAACTATTCCAACACATACCTTACCTGTTACATTCGCGATGATAATTGCTAAACAATTTAGTCTAAAGTCTAAAATGCAACAGAGCTGAAGTGCCATCCAGCCCTTTGTTATTGAGATAAGTTGTGAACTCCTTAATCATTGTTTCCCTGTACTTCGGAGGATTCTGTTCCGATATCAGCTCCTTTATAGGTCCATACAGCTTTTGTGTTGGTAGTAAACCTGTCGTGAAGAAGCACGCCATTGATACCCTTGTACCAACTTTATTTGCCAGTACTCTGTGATCAACACTTTTGAACTTGTCATTCGTTATAAGCTGAAAATTATGTGTCAAAAATATCATAAGTTATAAGATAATTATGTTTCTGATACAGATATGATAAATGTGACACTATTTGCCTGTAGAAGATCTCCTATATTGACCACGAGTGCTCCGGGAGTAGGGGGAACATCTACCCAATGGTTCTGATGTAGGACTTGGAGACCGCCTATGTTGTCTTGGAGAAGCACGGTGAGGAAGTCGTTGTCAGCATGTTTACTGGTGCCTAGAGTAAGTTCAGGTTGTGGACATGCTGGATAATATTGGCCTATAGCTAGAAGCCCCTCTGCACAACCCATATCCTTGAGGTGGTTTGGTTCAAGGCCAATAGCCTCGAACACTAGTTCAAATAGAGTGTCACCTACTGTCATCACTTGATTCGTGTACTCAAGGAGAATTTCCCTATCACAAATGCTGTAATGACCCTCTTGGTCATTTTTGTGTCTTGCCTTCTGTGTGTCGTTTAGAGCGTTCCTGTAGCGACCCCAAGTCATTTATGACTTGCTGGGACTGACAGTTCGGTCACCTGGTCGTTCGTTTGGTCTTGGTGTGAGTTTTTGTGTTTTGGAGCTTATGAACCTTGAATGATCATTTTCGATCAAAAGTTCAAGAAGATGACATCGGAATCCAATTCTGACGATTTCATCAGCTCCGGAAGGGTCATTTTAAGCTAGTAGCACGGTCGACATGACTCCCGAGGTTTTCAGTGTGAGTCGGTGTGATTAGGCGTTTTAGCTTTTGAATTTTGGCCTAAGTTTGACTTTGGTCAATATTCTGAGTAAACGCGCTCAGATGAGAATTCCGTCAGTGTGGTTAGCTTCAGAATGTCGAGTTTGGTCTAGATTGACCCTTCTTTTGTGTCCCGAGGTTTTCGATATCTTTCCGAGCCCTTTT
>NW_006238947.1:1375749-1400848 GCF_000226075.1 Solanum tuberosum
ATTTGTTTGTCGTATTTCATATATGAATAAATTTTTTTTGTCTTAGTTTAATTTGTTTCTTACTATTATAAGTAGTTTTGGGTGATTCTGCTCCTTTCTTCATACTGTTATCAACTTGTATGAATTGTACATCTTATTGAGTTTCTCTAATTCAATCAAATAATTCAAGTGCTTCTAAGCATAATCATGAAAATTACTTGTAGAATTTATTGATGGGTACATAATTTGACATAAATAGTTGTACAAACAACCTTATTTGATACAATATCTCTCATATCCACAACTATTCCAACACATACATTACCTGTTACATTCGCGATGATAATTGCTGAACAATTTAGTCTAAAGTCTAAAATGCAACAGAGTGGAAGTGCCATCCAGCCCTTTGTTATTGAAATAAGTTGTGAACTCCTTAATCGTCGTTTCCCTGTACTTTGGAGGATTCTGTTCTGATATCAGCTCCTTTATAGGTCCATACAGCCTATGTGTTGTCACACAATTCGTCATGAAGAAGCACGCCATTGATACCCTTGTACCAACTTTATTTGCCAGTACTCTGTGATCAACACTTTTGAACTTGTCATTCGTTATAAGCTGAAAATTATGTGTCAAAAATATCATAAGTTATAAGATAATTATGTTTCTGATACAGATATGATAAATGTGACACTATTTGCCTGTAGAAGATCTCCTATATTGACCACGAGTGCTCCGGGAGTAGGGGGAACATCTACCCAATGGTTCTGATGTAGGACTTGGAGACCGCCTATGTTGTCTTGGAGAAGCACGGTGAGGAAGTCGTTGTCAGCATGCTTACTGGTGCCTAGAGTAAGTTCAGGTTGTGGACATGCTGGATAATATTGGCCTATAGCAAGAAGCCCCTCTGCACAACCCATATCCTTGAGGTGATTTGGTTCTAGGCCAATAGCCTCGGACACTAGTTCAAATAGAGTGTCACCTAATGTCATCACTTGGTTCGTGTACTCAAGGAGAATATCCCTATCACAAATGCACAATAAGAAAATTAAAATACAATACAATATTCAAACCTCTCTATAACGATGTTATTTGTTTGACCATAATACTTGCAGACAGAAGGGAGTTGTTCGGGCTTTGGAGGTATAGGAGCTATAGTGGCACGAAAAGTGTCCCTCCAGTTGGTTACTGGTGCTCTAAACAGATCAAAATTGCTGTTAAATGTGAACTCTTTTGTCAAGTCTCGCGTATACCACTGCTTCTTCACCTCAGTATCTTGCTCAAAGAACCTGGTAACACCGTCTTTCATTGCCTCCATAACATGACTAGGAATCCCATGATTGATCACTTGAAAGAAACCCCAACTCTCTGATGCATGACCAACTTCTTGGACTATGTTCTTTCGTTTGATCGGATCTTCCATGATGCCATCAAGATCAATTATTGGAAACTTGATGAACTTGTTGTTGTTGTGACATCTCCAATCTTCAACCTTTAATGGTTGTACAAACATTGATGGTACTTTGATTATACCTGCATCGACTAGTCCCTTAACACCGGCTTTCGTCTTATCAAAGGCTTGTAGTTCAGCCATTCTTTCATACTTTGCTTCATTTGTGTTGATCTTCATCACTCCCATTTTTCTTATGCTTTTGTCTAAATCTCAGATTTTAAGTTAAGTCTACCTTGTAAAAGTTAAAGATACACATAACACATATATACAAATTAATTTGCACATCACCTAAATTAATTAATTAAAAATAGGAAAAATTACTTGGATGAGTACCTTTTAATAAATGATTACTGGTTGTAGCGATATTTTTTATTTATTACCATTTATAGCAATACTATGTTAAATCTGCAATATGTATTAAAAGTGAATTATGTATGCATACATATTATAACTGTTTTGTTTAAATATATTATGCTTGTTTGGTAAGAAATTGACACATTGTATTATAAGTGTATTAAAATGTGTGATAAATATATTATTCATCAATAAAACTTGTATTATATGTGAATAATAAATTGTTCTTTGTAATATACATTAAAACTATATTATAAATGTATTAAAAATGATCAAGTGAAAAAAAAAATATTATTGCTATAAATGGTAAATATTTTTTTAATATAGTATATTTATGTAAGTTTCCTTAAAAATAATGCTTCTGCTAGTTGATAATATTCCACGTGATATGAATGAAATAAGAATAATTTCAGTCTATAGTTTTGTCCTATATATATTATGGTATTTATATTATTTGTACATTTTTAACATAGATGAGTCAAATTTTTAACTGATAACATGTGAAAAAGTTAAAGTTGAATTTTTTGGAATATCATAAATTGTTCTAGTAAAGTTTCTAGAATAGTCTAGTGTAGATCTAGAATAAACATCTCGTAGAAATATTCAGAGTAGAAGATAGAGAATTTTCTTGTAGATGTTCTAGAGAATCAAATAATTGTAGAAAATCATAAAATAGTTTAGATCTCATTGTATCTAGAACCATCCATGTTAAGTATAAACACGGAATGATCTTGTACATAGCTAAGTCTTCCAAACTCTTCCTTCTCCTTTCTAGCTTCCTCTTCTTTAGTTGAATCTTCCGACCTTAGTTAACGATCTTGGGCTAGCAGAATGTTTTCCGATTATACCATTCTTCTACTATTCTGATCTACATGGCATAAATAAGTATTTTCTCATTGATTTTCGAGCATGTATGTTGTTAATGGTGTTGACACCCAATTTTGGACCTCCACAATATAAATTAATCATCGAGCTTCTTAAAAATTTCAAACTATTTGAAATAATTGACTTTATAAAATTCAAATTATTTTCAAGTTAGTTTTATGTAATTTTATCACGTTTTGGAATATATATATATATATATATATATATATATTATATAATTAGCATATTTTATAAATATACGAAAATCATCTCAATTTTTTTATTTGCTTTAATTAAATATTCGGTTAATTAGTTTAGTTATATAATAGTTTATATTTTTAAACTATTTGGTTTATAATTAAGTTAATTATTTTATTTCGTTAAGATCAAGAAGCTCATTAATTAATTTATATTAATTCGTCTTATTTAATTACTAGCCGAATTTACTAAATGAATTCAATTTGGCTACATTCATAATTCATCGGCTAAATTCGTAATACAATTGACCACTCAATTCGATTAAAATTGTAACTTACTAGCCATTCCTTTTCCAATTCCCTGGGCCCAATCCTTTTTCCAATTCCCATACTCTAGCCCATTCTTTCTTTTAGCCCAAATTCCCAACCCAATTATTTTCTAACAAGAGAAACTCCAGCAAAACGTTCAGAACATTCCAGTTCATAAATAAATGGTTAGTTTTTCCCTCTTTTAACATTAGTATTGTCAATCGAACATGATTTTTGACCAAAAATGTATTTGTCATGTTTAAAAGGATCTTACGTCATTGCTCTTCGTTAATATATATGATATACTTGCATGCTGTCTACTTTCTTTTGAGGCTGGAAATTTTCTTTTTTCTTTATTATTTATGATAAAACTTATTTGTCCCGTATTTGCTTCCCAATATGTCATGGCAATGCCCCCTTTATCTTATTTTTTGGGAAGCCGGTTAAGTCATCATTTTGATATTATTTGTTGCGTAAAAATGTTACAGCCCCTTCCTCTTCTCTCTTTTAACATACTAATCTCTATTCCTTTTGTCGTTGCATGTAAATCTGTATGAGTTCCCCGTGAACTCCTATTTTTCTTTCCCCACATTTCAAGACGGAGCCATAAGAGGCTCAAATCCTTTATGTTGAGTCAACTGTGTCAGCAAAAATGGTGTACAGGTTAAAAGTAGCAAGACAGTACTGGAAATTAAATTTTCTAGCTCCGGAAAGGTCGAAAATAGGCTGCGTACCTGCTGTATACAGCAGTATACAGACGGAAATGAAGTATACGGGTTTGAAAAAATGAAAATACAGGTTGCAGGCGTCAAAAGGATTGTATACAGTCTTATATACAAAAAAATGGGTTGTATTCATCCGATATACACTGATATACAACCAGTGTATACAAAAACGGGAATTGAGCCTAAGCCCAAAATCAGCAGCGAATTTGGCCCAAGAAGGGCCCAAATTCAATTTTTCCCGACTCTTTAATTATTTAATTATGATTATTTATTGTTTGTTGTGTGATGACTCTAACTTTTAAAATTGTTAACTAACCTAATTAAATTCCCCAAACGATAAGTTATTTTCTTTGTAATGGCTTACTTTTAATGCATTCTTTTATTTGTTTTTGTATTCATTTGTCTTACTAATCAAATATATCAGCCATATTTTATTTTAATTAAATCTTTTGTTCTTTAAAAGATATGTTTTGAATGCCTCTTCCTTTAACCATCTTGCTTATTTAAATGGTTTTAAGTTAACACTTTTCTCAAATGAACCAAAAATAAAATTGTGCGTGTTCTGTTTTTACCAATTGATTTAAAATGGTCTCACGCTTTAATTTATTAAATTGGTTCAAATTATTATTTTAAAAATGAATTAAATAAATTTTAATTAATCTAGTTTTATTAAAATTCTAATCACTTTGTGTCACAAGCCAAATGTGTCATTTTGAATTTCTTTTCTCCAAAATAAAATTAAAAAAATGTGTCGTTTATCTAATTATTTTCTCAAAATTAATTAAATATTGTAATTTATTTAATATTCCTATGTTAAATTTCTCAAAATTAGTCAAAGCTATTTTTAGTCAAATCGCCGGTCAACCGCAAGTTAGCGGGCATTCCGAGGGCCTAACACCTTCTCGGAATGTACATTGAACTCGAACCCTTTTCAATCGATTTTATCTGTTTAGATCTTTTGAAAGCTTTAGGTTTTTTTTCTTGATTTTTACTAAAAAATTAAGTGGCGACTCTGTTCTTTTGAGAATACGATTTGCTTAAATCGTAAGTTTAATCGATTCTTAGAAAACTCAGTCATTTTCCTTTTACATATCTTTTTAAATAAAACAAATGGAATCATGAAGATTTGTTGTCTAATCTTGGCATAAATAAGTATTTTCTCATTGATTTCCGAACATGTATGTTGTTAAAGGAATCACGAAGATTTGTTGTCTAATCTTGGCATAAATAAGTATTTTCTCATTGATTTTCGAACATGTATGTTGTTAATGGAATCACAAAGATTTGTTGTCTAATCTTGACATAAATAAGTATTTTCTCATTGATTTCCGAACATGTATGTTGTTAAAGGAATCACGAAGATTTGTTGTCTAATCTTGGCATAAATAAGTATTTTCTCATTGATTTCCGAACATGTATGTTGAGTTATTAATGGAATCACGAAGATTTGTTGTCTAATCTTGTTGCATTTGTTTACTAATTAAGCATTAGATCTCTAATTAACCTAATTATTATAATTAAATTGCTCATTTTTTAAGATCAGTTCTAAGTTAAAAAATAAAGCTTCTGCTAGTTGATACTGACATTTAGCCCATAATGGAATCACGAAGATTTGTTGTCTAATCTTGTTGCATTTGTTTACTAAATTGGCATTATTAGATCTCTAATTGACCTAATTATTATAATTAAATTGCTAAGATTTTAATAAGTATTATTTAGCCCATAAAGTACAGATTTTAGTTGATACTTTTGTTAATAAAACACATGTGCAACACACGTATTTAAGAACTAGTACTACATTATATTAAAAGCATAAACTTCTAAACTTGAATGTTAAATTACTATAATGTCCCCAACCAGTGGCGGAGCCAGGATGTTCGCGAAGGGGGTTCGAAGTATAAAGTAATAAACACGTGAGATGGGAAAGAAAAATATTAATCTTAACTCGCTAAATTTAACTTGTCTTGTTATGCCGCGTTTAGGTTCTTCTTACTTTTTACCCTGCTCCATCGAGGTTTTTTTTTCAAACTCCTGTGCTCTTTTTTTCTTTAAGTTTTGTTGTGTTTTATTTTATTTTGATTTTTTTTATAAAAAAAATTATGATATGTTACTATAAAATCCACCAAGATTTTTTAAAAGGGGTAAAAGTTGACATATTTAGAAAATAAATAAATGACATCATCATATTTTTTAGTTCATTTAATTCAATTTACTAGGTTAGTCATTTGTAAAAAAACAAATGATCAATAAATCAAATAAGATTAGTTTAATTTTCATCTCCTTAGAATAAAATTGAAAAAAAGAAACAATGAAATTAAAGAAAGAAAATTAAATTAAATAGATTTGTTAAAAAAATATTCACAATTTTAATATTTCTTCATTCGGTTAAATTTAATATACTTTATTTTATATAAATATTTTTTCTAACTCAATTTAAAATTTAATAAAAATTTATCGTTTTTTCAACTTAGTACACAAAAAGAGAACTATGTAGAAACAAAATGAAAAATATAAATAAGAAGAATAAAAGAAAAATTTACAAAGAATGTTGCTAATAAATTTAAACAAAGACAAATTGAAAAAAAAAAAGAAATAGCATAAAAAGAAAATAATAAAAAATAAAAAAGGATAAATCTTCACATTGAACCAATGAGGCCTTTTCATTTGTTTGGGAATCTGGGCCCAAAACTCCTCAACCTTTCTAAAGTAAAAAAAGAAGGGAAACTTACATAAATATACTATATTAAAAAAATATTTACCATTTATAGCAATAATATTTTTTTTCACTTGATCATTTTTAATACATTTATAATACAATTTTAATGCATATTACAAAGAACAATTTATTATTCACATATAATACAAGTTTTATTGATGAATAATACATTTATCACACATTTTAATACAATTATAATACAATGTGTCAATTTCTTACCCAACAAGCATAATATATTTAAACAAAACAATTATAATATATATGCATACATAATTTACTTATAATACATATTGCAGATTTAACATAGTATTGCTATAAATGGTAATAAATAAAAAATATCGCTACAATCAGTAATCATTTATTAAAAGGTACTCATCCAGGTAATTTTTCCAAAAAAAACTATTGCGCACAGTGAGATTCAGACTTAGCCCTTTCCGGTAGAACTTGAACCCCTCGACCATTCTGCTATCATTCTCTTTAGTGTTGAGGGGGTTCATTTTAATTAATATACCCATAAAATCAGAATTTGACCTTACATATACAATGTAATTTTTCGACTAATGGGGTTCGGGTAACCCCCTAGGTTCCACGTAGCTCCGCCCATGTCCCCAACTTAAAACACTCATACAACATTTCACATTGAACGGTTGTGACTTTTCCAAAGAGTTGTGATCTTTTCAATGAGTTGTGACATTTTCAAATGGTTTGTAACCTTTCTAATAAACACATGTTTATACTACCCTTTGTTGGCTATAAATTGTGGATTTCCTCACATTTTTAAACCATGAATTTTCGGTTCTTCTTCTTCTTAAAACATCCAATTTAGTATATCTTCTATATTTTATATTATATTATATTTATTTATTTTAATAATTATATTACATTAAAAGAAGACAACTTTTCACATTGAAGGATTGTGACTTTTCTGAATGGTTGTGACTTTCCTAAGGAATTGTAACATTTCCGAAGGGTTGTGACTTTTCTGATAAGGCAGAATAACCACATGTTCATACTACCCGTTGTTGGCTATAGATTGTAACATCCCGCCTTAGAAAGAACTAGAATTAGAAAGAACTATTTTTGGAAAGAGCAAATTTGAAAATTTTGGCAAGTTATGCTAAGTATGAGTTTTGGGTCAACTTCAAACGACCATAACTTTCAGTACGTGATGAGTTAGGTGGCCTATAAGATATCAAATGAAAGGTCTAGGAATCCTCTTTCCAACACCACCAAGTTTGCTAATTTTTGAGCTCGTATGAAGGATAAATGCCCGTTTGAAGTCGGGCTGTCTAGATAAGAAAAGTTACCCGGATTTAAGAGGGGTATTTTGGTCTTTTCCTTACCCAATTAAGTTATTTCATTTTTAGTAATTTATTTGGGGTCTAAACTGAATTGGTTCAGTTTACGCACTCAAAATTTACGCTAGGGTTTTGGAAAAAGGTTCAAGAAGAGAAAAGAGGAGAAAGGACAAGATTTCGTCAAGTTCTTGAGATTTTTGTTGCGGATTTCGCCAAGGGTTGATCCCTAAAGAGGTATGTGAGTTCACATAGCGTTGGGTTCGTTCACCTTGTCCCAATAGCTTCGTTCTTGATCTCATCACTCTTAGTATGCCCACACATCTATCTCAACATCCTTATTTCTGCTACTCTCATCTTCTGGACATCCGAGTTTTTAACCGGTCAATCAACACTCCTCCCATACTACATAGATAGTCTGACCATCACTATATAAAACTTATCTTTAAGGCTAGGTGGAACCTTCTTATTACACAAGAGATTGGATGCCAACTTCCATTTCACCACTCCAATACGATTGGTAACGCCATCATCAATCTCCCACTTCCTTGGATTATTGACCACATATACTTGAAATGTCCTTTCTTGGAAATGACTTGGGTTTCAATCCTTACATCAACATTTGTCACGTGAGTTACATCACTCAATTTACACTCCAAATATTTTGTCTTAGTCCTACTCAACCTATAAACCCTTTAAACTCCAGGGTCTGTCTCCAAACCTCCAACCTATAAACCCTTTAGACTACAAGGTTTGTCTCTATATCTCCAACCTATCGTTAACTCAGTCGCGTGTCTCATCAATCAACATTATTTTATCTTTACACCATGACACCTCTCATTGAATATGCCGCACCAGTACATCTATCACCAAAGCAAATAGAAACAGGTTAATAGTTAATCCCCAGCGACAACCCATTACGAATGGAAAATGATCCGAGTCTTCTCCCAGTGTCCTTACTCGGTCTTGGCTTCATCACACATATCCTCAATTGCTCTAATGTAAGCTACAACTTTAGCCTCCTAACACCTCCAAAGATCCCCCTAAGGACTTTAGCATAAGCTTTTTCTATGTCAATGAAAACCGTATGTAAATCCCTCTTCATCTCCCTATGAGTAATGAACATAACAAGAAGTGCATCTAAATCATAATCATGAAAATTACTTGCTATGAGTAGAACTTATTGATGGTTACATAATGAACATACATAGTTTGACATATATAGTTTTACAAATCTTTGTTTGATAAAATATCTATCATTTCCACAACTACTCCAACACACACCTTACCTATTATAATTGAACCAATAATTGCTTGAACTATTTGGTTTAAAGTCTAAAATGCAACAGAGTGGAAGTGCCATCCAGCCCTTTGTTATTGAAATAAGTTGTGAACTCCTTAATCGTCGTTTCCCTGTACTTTGGAGGATTGTGTTCTGATATCAGCTCCTTTATAGGTCCATACAACCTTTGTGTTGGAACAAAATTTGTCATGAAGAAGCATGCCAACGATACCCTTGGACCGACCTTATTAGCCAGTACTCTATGATCAACACTTTTGAACTTGTCATTTGATATAAGCTGAAAATGATTGAGTCAAAAGTATCATAAGTGATAAGAAATGTATGTTTCTAAACAGGTATGCTTAAATGCAAAACTACTTGCCTGTAGAATATCTCCTATATTCACCACGAGAGCTCCGGGAGTAGGGGGAACATCTACCCAATGGTTCTGATGTAGGACTTGGAGACCGCCTATGTTGTCTTGGAGAAGCACGGTGAGGAAGTCATTGTCAGCATGCTTACTGGTGCCTAGAGTTAGTTCAGGTTGTGGACATTCTGGATAATAATGGCCTAATGCCATAAGACCCTCGGCACAACCCATATCCTTGAGGTGGTTTGGTTCGAGGCCAATAGCTTCAGACAGTATTCCAAATAGAGTATCACCTAACTTTATCACTTGGTTTGTGTACTCAAGGAGAACATCCCTATCATAGATTCACAATTAGCAAATACAGTCAAACCTCTCTATAACGATGTCATTTGTCTTAATATGGATGCTATTGAAAATACTGTTACAGAGAACATATAATATAACATAACATAACATGAAAAATCTGTTCGAAATATAAGTTTCACCGTTATAGTGAAATGTTGTTATAGTAGGGTAGGATTGTAGAGTAAAATTTACGATACCTGCAGACAGAAGGTAATTCTTCAGGTTTTGGAGGTATAGGAGCTGTGGTGGCAGTAAAAGTATCCCTCCAGTTGGTAACTGGTGCTCCAAACAGGTCAAAATTGCTGTTAAATGTAAACACTTTTGTCAAATCTCGCGTATACCACTGTTTCTTCTCCTCAGTATCTTGTTCAAAGAAACTGATAACACCGTCTTTCATTTCCTCCAGAACATGACTAGGAATCCCATGATTGATCACTTGAAAGAATCCCCAAGTCTCGGATGCTTGACTGACTTCCTGGACTATGTTCTTTCGCTTGATCGGATCTTCCTTGATACCATCAAAATCAATTATTGGAAAACTGAACTTCTTGTTGCTGTGAATTTTTGAATCTTCAATATTTGATGGTTGAACAAACATTCTTGGTACTTTGGTGATACCTGTATCGACTAGTCCCTTAACACCGGCTTTCGTCTCATCAAAAGCTTGTAGTTCAGCCTTTCTGTCATACTTTGCTTCACTTGGAACCTGAACTTCATTTGTGTTGATCACCTCCATTTTTTTCTTAGCTGATAATTAAAGTAAAATATGTCTCATATGTATTGAATATCTTGTAAATGTTAAGATATATACAACTTTATTTGCACATCAACTAAGAATTAGTCAAAATGAAAGAGATAAATCAATAAATAATGCAACTAAGAATTGTCAGTTTTAACAAAGTCAAGATACATTTTTTATTCAGCTTCAAGACAAATTTGTCATCGTCGCCAGCTGGAAAAGAAGACCAGTTTAAAGTTCTGGTTCACAAGGAAATGGAGAAAGAGTACATGCATCATCGGTATTACTGGTACTGATCTTAATTCTTTGATCTGTCTTTGTTTTGAATTTCAGTGTTTCTTCCTCACAAGACACGGTATTATAATCTACCGTTGATTCTGATTCCTGAACAGAATTGCTTTAGTATAGAAAATTGAGTACAACAAGAAAGATACCATACTGATTATTCATTTCAAAAAGCTTGCTAGAGATCTCTTCTCATTTCCCCCTTTTTGTCCGTCCCAAAAAGAATGTCACCTTTCTATAATTGAAAAACAATTTAACTTTAAAATTTCTATTTTACCCTTTTAATGAAATGATTTATAACCGCACAAATGGTGAAGGAGTGTTTTAGACACAAACTTCAAAATTCTTTTATGTCATAAACTTTGTGCTAAGTCAAACGGTGTCACATAAATTGGGATAGAGGGAGTATAACATAACATAAAAAATTGGTTAAAATAACTTGGCCGTTCTAGTGAAATGTTGTTATATAGGATGACTATTATTGAGAGGTATGCAACTAATACCTGCAGACAGAAGGTAAGATTTCAGGATTTGGAGGTGTAGGAGCTATGATGGCAGTAAAAGTGTCCCTCCAATTGGTTACTGGTGCTCCAAACAGATCAAAATTGCTGTTATATTGAAACACTTTGATGAAGTCTCGCGTATACCACTGTTTCTTTACCTCAGTATCTTGCTCAAAGAACCTGATAACCCCGTCTTTCATTTCCTCCATAACATGACTAGGAATCCCATGATTGATCACTTGAAAGAATCCCCAAGTCTCGGATGCTTGACCGACTTCCTGGACTATCTTCTTTCGTTTGATCAGATCTTCCTTGATGCCATCAAAATCAATTATTGGAAAACTGAACTTCTTGTTGCTGTGAATTGTTGAATCTTCGATCGTTGATGGTTGAACAAAAATTCTTGGTACTTTGGTGATACCTGCATCGACTAGTCCCTTAACACCAGCTTTCGTCTCATCAAAGGCTTGTAGTTCAGCCTTTCTGTCATACTTTGCTTCATTTGTGTTGATCACTTCCATTTTTCTTATTCTTTTGGAACAATCAGTATTTATTTAGAGATTTTAGCTTTTGTGAAAGTTAAGATTCATACAAATTAATTTTCATATCACCTAAGTATTAGTCGAAATCAAAGAAAGAGATGTCTAGCAAAGTCCAGTTATTTTTTTGTTCAGCTTCAAGACAAATTCGTCAACGTCATGATTTCATTATCTTATCCTGCATTAGCTGGCAAATACAACCACTTCAAAGTTCTGATCCATGAAGCAATGGAGGAAGAGGAAACACACCATCGGTATTACTCGTACTAATCTAAACTCCTATATCAACCATGCATATCTTCAAAATCTAGAAACTTTGACCTGTCTTGGTTGAGTGACATAGTTATATAGCCGACTCAACTTACTTTGGATTGAGTCGTAGTCATTGTTGTTGTTATCGTTGTAATGCCTAGAATTCACTTGAGACACAATCATGTCAGATCATCTTGCTTCAACTTTGAACAGAAGGCTGATGAATGAATTGTTGAGTCGGAGAAAATGAAAATAAAAGGAGAAACAAGCTAGGAATTTCAAAATAACCAAGAAAGTAACTTATGAGATTCTTTATAACTTGAAGATTACAATGCATAAATAGTGATTATCTATACTAATATGTGTTACAATATAACATCTATTTACTTTGAATAAGCAGCATGAAGAGACAAATGAAAAGATAGTTTAAAGTCGAAAATGTTGTAGAGCAGAAGTCCCATCAAGTCCCTTTGCAGTAAAATAGGCAGCATATTCCTGAATTGTTGTTTCTCTGTATTTTGATGGATTTTCTTCTGATAACAACTCCTTAATAGGACCATAAAGTCTTGACGATGCTAGGAAAAATGTGGAGAAGAAGCATGCTATCGATATCCTAGGACCAACACGATTTGCCAGTACGCGATGTTCAACGCTTTTAAACTTGTCATTTGATATTAACTGTACATTTTCATGACAAACAACATTAGTACTTGTTTTCTCTGCATGAATAACCTTCAAGTCTAGTAATATTAGAGAATAACTCAAATTAATCATTGTACTGTTGTTTTGACGCACTGATGTTTGTGTCAGGGTAGGCTGCCTATATTACACCCTCTTGGGGTGTGGCCCTTCCCTGAACTTCGCATAAACATGGAATGTTTCATGCACTGGACAAGTTGTCCCGGTGATGGACCTAACGACTTGCTGTTGGTTCATTTGAACATACTTCTTTCGACATAATCACACAACATATGTGTGTGTGTGTGAAATTAGAGATCAGTGCATATTATGAAATAGTGACTCCCTATGAGTCCACTGATTCTGTATAATGTAACTCAAGTATACACATGACCGGTACATTAGTCTATGAAGCCTCTAACATATGACATGAACTGTATAGGTGTCGGGACAAGGCTCCGATATACCTTAAATCATCTATGCACATCATATGAATATGAAAAGACCCTCAATGCTACAATCCTGAGAGGGATTCACCGGCTCAAAGTGTAGCCAACGAGCTACTCATTTTCAATACAGATTGGTGAGAAGACATACCTGCAGAAGATCTGCGATATTTACAACAAGAGCACCAGGGGTAGGAGGGACATCAACCCAATGATTTCGATGAAGAACTTGCAATCCCCCTATATGGTCTTGAAGAAGCAAAGTCAAGAATCCGTCATCAGCATGTTTACTAGCACCTAAGGTAAGTTCTGGTTCTGGACAAGCTGGATAATAGTGACATGCAACTGACAGTCCTTTATCACAATCCATGTCATTGAGATAGTTTCTATTGAGACCAAGTGCTTCTGCTAATAGTTCAAACAAAGAACGCCCGAGTTTCTTCACTTCCTCAGAGTATTTAACAATGATATCCCTTTACCACATCATAAAGAAAACACAAAACAGTATCAGTGTCGGAATCAGGAATTCTAACACGGGGATTCAAGAAATGATAGTGTGTCACAACTTATATCTGCAGGGGATCGGAGTAGCTATGTGGTAGGAAGGGCGGTCAGTTAAACACCCTCAATCGCAAAATTATGCTATCCACATATAAGTCATTTTATATTATACATATGCAAAATCTTGAACACCCTTAGCAGAATTCATAGCTTAGCTACTGGTCTTCTGTCAAGGGGATTCAACGAATTTCATACTTATCGGTATGCTTTTTCAACGAAGAGGATTCAATCGAACCCCTTTTAGACCATGTATCATATAAATGACATACCTACAGATTGGAGGCCATTCTTCAGGACTAGGAGGATTAGGAGCCATAATGCAGGAAAAAGTATCCCTCCAATTAGTTGCTGGTGCACTATACAAATCAAAATTACTATTGTAAACAACTCTTTTAGTAAACTCTCGCGTATACCATTGTTTCTTGATATCATTATCTTGTTCATGAAAACTACAAACACCTCGAATCATTTCTGCCATAACATCACATGGAACGCCATGATTGATCACTTGGAAGAAACCCCATGTCTCTGATGCATCGCGGACTTTCTCAATGAGTTCTTTTCGATTGATTTGATCATGACTATCAATGTCTTGGAGGTCTATGACTGGAAATATGAACTGTCCTGTGGTGGAATTTGAGTGTGTATCTGGAGGTGAAATGAATATCTGAGGGACTTTATTTACTCCTGCATCAACAAGTCCTTTGACACCAGATTTTGTGTCATCAAAGGCTTTTAACTCACTTTTTCTATCATGTTTTGATTCATTTGTATCCATTTTCTTGATATCTCTTGTTCTCTTATTCATCAATAGGATATAGTAATTTATATCAAGATTTTGAGACTCTTTCTTTTTACAAAAGTGATGTCTTGGTCAGTTTGCGTCCACATGTCTAGTAGATGTTATCTCCGACCAGAACAGACATCGAGTATCTCTATTTATCAATACTTAGACACACACGAAGAAATCACTTAAATTTAAACCTTGAACTTCATGGTTCTCATTTCTCAATCCACTACTTCATTGACTACTAGACCACTTCTTCGAGGGCAAGATTTGAGACTTTTTTTTAATAATTAGATGGATAATACAAGATTCCAAATTTGTAGCCATAATTAAGTGAGTCATCCATTGTTGACTTTGAAAAATGCAATAAATAAACAAACAATAAATCCAATCAATGCAAGTTGTGACTTATGGACCACCCATTGTCCCATTCAAAATTTGATGTCAAGTGTAGTGAAAATACAAATTGCCTTTATTGATAGACCAAAAAAAAAAGAAGAAGGCATCAAACTAAATTGGGAAAGTTGTGCCAAACATTTAAACCATATTAAATGTTATAGCTATTGTTTAGGAAAATTCTAGTTTACAGGTATAGTTTCACCCAATTTTGCTATTCGCCTTATTTAATTCGGTTGAATTGTATAAATTTAGAATTTGTACAATTCAGTTCTTGATTGTATAAATTCAGAATTTTATATATGTTTACCCTAGCTATTTGTATATGATTTATGAAAAATTCATAAAAAATTACCCTGTTTGTATATTGACAAGCGAAATATATAAACGGACGGAAATATACAACCACATTCTCCATAGCAAACAAGACTATAGCTATGCAGCGCAATTATCGAAATTATACCTATAGAATCTTAATATATTTATTATATTTGCTATTTCTCAATTTTCTCGAACTTCTATAATTTATGAAAGTGATTTATGATAATATACATCATGAAGTCATAATATATACAAATTAGAAAGAAAGAAAAAATCAATGTAGCAAATATCTGTCCAAAATTGTCCTTTTTTCTATTTTTTTGGTTGTACCAACTACCAAACATTTGTCACTAATAAAAAATGGAACTTCATAATAGTGGCTATTTGTTAAAGACATAGGCGAAAAGTGGCTAGTTCATTCTATTTATACGGGTAATTTGCAAGAATGGCCTTGGAATTAATGTACTTGAACTTTTGATCCCGATTGTCCCATTGATAAAGTATTAAGTTCGGAACAAGTTTTGACATAAGTGTAATTTCTTGTCTACACTTAGGTCATAAAGAAAGTGTTACGTGATCGCCCATTGATATAGTTATAAAAAAACTAAAATTCTATTTTCAAGCAACTACTTTTTCAACCACTTCGAATTGTCTAAGTAAAATAAAATTAAACATAAATTTAAAATTTAATGATGATTCCCATATCTCCTACTTTGATGTAGCAAGTAGAAATTGCACCGTATAGCCAATTTTTATCCTGTTATTTACGTTGTATTTAATTTTTTAAAATTATTATAACACAAGTTATGCTTCTTCTTAAAGAAATTATTATTGGGTAATGTCAATATATTGCCTATGGCACGATCCACGAGGGATTGAGTGGCTCAGGTCGAAATTATGATCGAACATGACGCTTACTTGGTGAACTTCGTTTAAAAATAAACTTGGCAAAATTGTCATAATAGTAAACGCTTGACCCTAACAAATGATATCAAAGCCAATATCGTGGGTTCGATTCCCAAGAAACAGGTGTTAGTCACTCGAAAGGACAAAAATTAAAAATCAACCAGTGGTCAAAAGTGTAACTTTTTCGTGGGATTGGGCCGATGTAGGACTGCAATGAGTCCAATGCCCAATTTATGGGCCCAAACCGATTCTTATTTTTTTCTCTCAGCCCTAAATTTCAAATTTCACCCGTCTTCTTCGGCCAGTCGACACCGCACTCGCCGGAATCTCTCACGGCGGCGATCTCTTTCTCCGGAGGATTTAAAGTCGTAAGTCTCTTCATTTATATCTTCCATTCACGAATTTCCTTCCGTTAGTGTTCATGAGCCATAAACCCTACTTCTTCTTTTTTTGATTTGGTGAAATGTGACTTCTGAATTGGATCTATGTGCTGCTTGAAAATCCTCAGGTTCAATTTTTCTTAGCTCTGTGTGAATATTTATGTAGCTGTGCTTCGGCTACCTATAGAAATGATAATTTAAAATCAAAGGAAAATATCATAAGTTTGGCCTATTCAACTGTTAGCGCGACTCTTTTTTTTCTTAATTGAAAAACTCTTCCTCTTTTGTCTGCTGTGCTTTTGGTTCTTCGTTTAATCTTTGCTTCTTGCTGGATTTTTTTTCTTTTTTCTGCATCTTCGGTATGTTTTCGAAACTGAATTTGGTTAATTTTTGGGCCTAAAGCCACTGCTTTATGGTTGAGCTGTCCTTAGGTGTTAGCAGTTAGTAAATTTCTGGAATTAATTGTATTCGTCTTTGCAGTCTGCTGCAAGAACAGCAAATGATAGTTCTGTGTTTCCTTTGATAGATGAACAACTAGTTTTCCTAGTAAAAATGATGTAAAAAAGTTCAATTTGAATTTTTTTTATGAGATGCATTCTCTATTGTCACTTTAGTTTCAGTCTTGTTCATTCTTTGCCGTAGTTGTTATCTGTATGTCACATTTGCCTTTTTTATGTTATTATTGAAGATGAAAACTGGCCTGTTATCAATCTTTAGTGTGTTGCGTTGCGTTGCGTTTATAATACACTGATGATTGTGTCAATCTAAAGTCATATATTCTCCCTGATTTTAGTTATATCACTGTAAAGCTTCATTTCAACTTGTAAATTTTAGGAACTTTTATTAGTGTCTGTTCATAAACTAAACCAATGGAAGTTTTAGTTTCTGAGCAATTAATGTGTTTGTGTCTATTGATGAATAGGGTGATTGGACTGTTTTTTTTGTTTGTATTATATCAGCTGAATGTCGAATTTTCTTTTCAAGGCAGGAGTGTAAAGCACAAGCTTTACCAAGTGGTTGAAGTGGAAATTATCTGAGTTCTTCTGCATTAGCACAACACGTGTATGAAATTCTGATCAAGCTAGCGTCATTTGCAATTCATTGCTTGGAAAGTGATATCTTAAGCATGAAGCTCATAGCACGGTTAAGACCAATCCAAACCTGTACAGCTCTACGTGAAATTATAGGGCCTTTGCAGTCTCGTTCATTTCAACCTGATTTTGTTCCCAGAGATCCTAATGCCAAGCCCATAAGGTACAAATATCCTGCTGCATATGATCCATATGGTCCTAGACCCCCACCATCAGACAAGATAGTTCAGCTTGCTGAACGTATTGCTGCTTTAGCCCCAGAAGAGCGTAGACAAATTGGTCCTTTACTCAGGGAGATACTAAGGCACCCTAATTTGAAACAAATTTCAGTAGAAGGCATGGATTTGGGTGCAATGGGAGGAGCAGGTGGTGGACCGGCAAAGGCTGAGGAGAAGAAGGTAGAGAAAACAGCATTTGACGTCAAGTTGGAGAAATTTGATGCAGCTTCAAAAATCAAGGTGATCAAAGAGGTTAGATCCTTCACGAGTCTAGGTCTAAAGGAAGCCAAGGAACTGGTCGAAAAGGCTCCTGCTATACTTAAACAAGGAGTAACCAAAGAGGAGGCTAATGAAATCATAGAAAAGATCAAAGCTGTTGGAGGAGTCGCGGTTATGGAGTAACAACCTCTGTTGGATTTAGCAGGTTCCCTTATCCTGCCCCAAAATTAACATAATTTCTCTTTGTTGGATTTCGTTTCTTGGTTTAGGACAATCGGGTTTTGTTTAGTAGGTTCTGTGGAATTATCTGGCTTTTTACAGCTTTAAACCCATTACACCATATAGGCATGGTATGGTGATCACAAGATTTTGTATCTGATCTTGCTGCTAGACTATTAAGAATTCGAAATAATCCCGTGAAATTAGTCCAGGTGCACGTGAGCTTGCCCCAACAGTCCAACACTAGAATCTGTCTTACAATGTTTTTTGCTTGATTTTATCAAATCAGACTCACTTATTAGTCACTTTGTATATCACCTTAGAGTCAAAAAAGGAAAGAAGTTACTTATTATGTTATCTTCTTTCTCATATCCATCTCTTGTCCACAATCCAAAGGAAGACATCACTATTTATAGGTGATGAATTTTTCCTTACAATGAATAGGAGGATAACGGATAGTAAATTGGATAAATGAAGAGTTTGTTGGTTACATAAGTTACTAACAAGTAACAACTAATGATCACTTTCTTCCACAATTGATGAGAGTAAAGAGACACAAATATATAGTCCACAAATAGACATAACATGATATATAGTGTGATATATGCTATATTTTTATTAATATTAAAATGTCACACTAACGGTCTAGATTGGCCTAAACTCAGTTAAATAAAAACAAGCTAATTAAGTATCAGCATGATTGTATTGAAGCTTCATATCATAATAGGATAAAGATACAAAGTGAAATTATTATTGTATCATTCATATCACATGGCTCTTTAACATAAAATATGTACATTATGGGCTAAATGTCGGTATCAACTAGCAGAAGCTTTATTTTTAAGGTAAAATTGTATATAATAGCAAACTATTAATTCAAATTAAATGCTATAAATATAGTTTGATTTAATTGTACCTCATAGCAAATTGTTGCTATTTCACCTCTCTCCTGGTGAATCTCACTCGCCACTCTCGTTCTCTTCCTCACCTCTCTTGTTTTTTATACAAACGCAAGTGTATAAAGTGCGTTTGTGTTTGTATAAAGTGAGAGAAAATTGTATATATACATATATTTTCGTTTCCCTCTCTCCCAGATCTCGCTCGCCACTCTCCCAGATCTCACTCTCTCACTCGCCTCTCTCACTTTATACAAAAAACGCAAATTGTATAAAATGCGTTTGTGTTTGTATAAAGCGAAAGAAAATTGTATATATACATATATTTTCGTTCCCCTCTCTCCCCTCTCCCAGATCTAGCTCGCCACTCTCCCAGATCTCGCTCTCTCACTCGTTTCTCTCACTTTATACAAAAACACAAATGCATAAAATGCGTAAAAATTGTATATATACATATATTTTCGTTCCCCTCTCTCCCCTCTCCCAGATCTCGCTCGCTCACTTTATACAATTGATTCTTTTTGTATATGTATAACCAAAACAGATTTATACAACTTGTTTTTTTTTGTATATGTATAGCGAATTATACATATATATGTTTGTTATGGAGCGCAATTATGCAAACTTTGTTATAGCATACAAATATGAATTTTGTGTTTGTTATATGTGAAAGTTGCTCAAACTTAGAACTGATCTTCAAAAACAAGCAATTTAATTATAATAATTAGGTTAATTAGAGATCTAATGCCTAATTAGTAAACAAGATTAGATAACAAATCTTCGTGATTCCATTAACAACTCAACATACATGTTCGAAAATTGACGAGAAAAGACTTATTTATGCCATGTAGATCAGAATGGTCGAAGAAAAGTATAATTGAAAAATGTTCTGCTTGCCCAAGATCATTAACTAATATCGAAAGATTCAACTAAAGCAGAGGAAGCTAGAAAGGAGAAGGAAGAGTTTTGGAAGACTTAGTTGTACAAGATCATTCCGTGTTTATACTTAGCTATATAGGGATGGTTCTAGATACAACGAGATCTAAACTATTTTATGATTTTCTACAAATATATGATTTTCTACAAGATATTTATCCTAGATACTACACTAGACTATTCTAGAAACTTTACTAAAACAATCTATGATATTCTAAAAAAATCAACTTTAACTTTTTCACATGTTATCAATTAAAAATTTGGCTCATCTATGTCATTTCTATTTGAGATATGAATGTAAATGTACACATAATATAAATACCATAAAATTTTATGTATGGGAATATTTTAAACATTCTATATTGGCCTAAACTTAATTAAATAAAAAAACAAGCTGTCCAGGTATTTGCATAATTGCATTGAAGCTTCATGATAGGACAAAACTACAGACTGAAATTATTATTATATCACATGGAGTATTATCAACTAGCAGAAGCATTATTTTTAAACTCAGTTCTAATCTTCAAACATTAGCAATTTTTAGTAATAATTTGGTTAGTTAGTGAATATCTAATTTTGGAAACAATCCAATAAGATATATATATATATATATACTCTTAATTTGTATATATGTGTATCTTTAACTTTTACAAGGTAGATTTAACTTACAATCTCAGATTTAGACAAAAGCATAAGAAAAATGGAAGTGATCAAGTTCAACACATATGTAGCAAAGTATGAAAGAATGGCTGAACTACAAGCCTTTGATAAGACGAAAGCCGGTGTTAAGGGACTAGTCGATGCAGGTATAATCAAAGTACCAAGAATGTTTGTACAACCATTAAAGGTTGAAGATTCGAGAAGTCACAACAACAACAAGTTCATCAAGTTTCCAATAATTGATCTTGATGGCATCATGGAAGATCCGATCAAACGAAAGAACATAGTCCAAGAAGTTGGCCATGCATCCGAGAGTTGGGGTTTCTTTCAAGTGATCAATCATGGGATTCCTAGTCATGTTATGGATGCAATGAAAGACGGTGTTACCAGGTTCTTTGAGCAAGATACTGAGGTGAAGAGGCAGTGGTATACGCGAGACTTGACAAAAGAGTTCACATTTAACAGCAATTTTGATCTGTTTAGAGCACCAGTAACCAACTGGAGGGACACTTTTCGTGCCACTATAGCTCCTATACCTCCAAAGCCCGAACAACTTCCTTCTGTCTGCAGGTATTATGGTCAAACAAACAACATCGTTATAGAGAGGTTTGAATATTGTATTGTATTTTAATTTGCTTATTGTGCATTTGTGATAGGGATATTCTCCTTGAGTACACGAACCAAGTGATGACATTAGGTGACACTCTATTTGAACTAGTGTCCGAGGCTATTGGCCTAGAACCAAATCACCTCAAGGATATGGGTTGTGCAGAGGGGCTTCTTGCTATAGGCCAATATTATCCAGCATGTCCACAACCTGAACTTACTCTAGGCACCAGTAAGCATGCTGACAACGACTTCCTCACCGTGCTTCTCCAAGACAACATAGGCGGTCTCCAAGTCCTACATCAGAACCATTGGGTAGATGTTCCCCCTACTCCCGGAGCACTCGTGGTCAATATAGGAGATCTTCTACAGGCAAGTAGTGTTACATTTAGCATATCTGTATCAGAAACATAATTATCTTATAACTTATGATATTTTTGACTCGATCATTTTCAGCATATAACGAATGACAAGTTCAAAAGCGTTGATCATAGAGTACTGGCAAATAAAGTTGGTCCAAGAATATCGTTGGCATGCTTCTTCATGACGAATTGTGTGACAACACATAGGCTGTATGGACCTATAAAGGAGCTGATATCAGAACAGAATCCTCCAAAGTACAGGGAAACGACGATTAAGGAGTTCACAACTTATTTCAATAACAAAGGGCTGGATGGCACTTCCACTCTGTTGCATTTTAGACTTTAGACTAAATTGTTCAGCAATTATCATCGCGAATGTAACAGGTAATGTATGTGTTGGAATAGTTGTGGAAATGAGTGATATGGTATCAAATAAGGTTGTTTGTACAACTATTTATGTCAAATTATGTATGTTCATTATGTACCCATCAATAAATTCTACAAGTAATTTTCATGATTATGCTTAGAAGCACTTGAATTTATTTGATTGAATTAGAGAAACTCAATAAGATGTACAATTCATTACAAGTTGATAACAGTATGAAGAAAGGAGCAGAATCAGGATTCATATAATAGTAAGAAACAAATTAAACTAAAGACAAAAATTTTTATTCAATATATAGAAATACGACAAACAAATTCTAACTAGATATAATTAAATAAAACCAAAAATAACAAATCCTAAATAACTAGATTACTGATTTAGGCTAAATACTTGAACAAATTTGGGTTCTCTTGGTCTCTTTCCAAGTAATCTCTAGTGATGAGATCTTCCATTTGTTTTTTGATTGCTTTTAAGTCAGGCGTTAAACATTGAGCTCAAATACTCAACACACTCCGCTACTAGTTGTTGATGAGGAAGAACTTTCCGACTCTTCATAATACGCACAATACAAGCATCAATTGCATAGCGTCTATCTTTGCCTACATCCTCGACCACCTTTTTCCTTTCATCCACAGGAGGTAATGGGACCCTAATCCGCCCCATCCTGTCAGTGAACTTGGAGTTGAATTCAAAATGATCAGATGACGAAACAATTGTATTGCTAGGTTCCTTAATCAGAATTTTATACTTGGCACATGAAAGGGATTGAAGCAATCTGATCAAGTCGTCGTCAGCCAAATTTAACTGACTTTTGATTTCTGAGTAACTCAATCTGTCTGACGAATTAAACAATAACAGAACAGCAGCCTGATAAGTTCCCAGAATCAATTCAATGGTTTTTGAATCAAACTTCCCATTGACGTTACACGTACCCAATGAATAAATCCATGTCAATTTCCTGTGTTTCGTTTTTGTCTGATAGAATTCGTTGAACACTTGTACACACTTAGCCATTTCCACAGGAAGACTCAAATCACAAGATTTATAACTAGGCCAGAATCCACTTGTAAGAACTGTGACAGAGAAATCAATTCCAGGACTCGTACTCGGGTTGTTGGTGAGATATTCTTGAAAATTGTTCTGATTTTCCTTAGCCAAAGTCAAGTCTGTCAGCATTCCCTCCATCTTTGATGTAAACTGTCCACCACACTGTTGCTTTAGCTTTGTTAAGATAAACCTTTCGTGTTCATCATTCGCACTTTTATCAAAGAGCAATCGACGAGAAAGCTTCTTCCTGCAGAACTCCGCGAAAAGGTCTTTGTCATTAATGTATGCGAGAAGCTTGACCACCTTATCCAACGTCTCCTCAATAGCATCATCACTGAGTTTTTCACTTCCGCCTTTCTTAAGAATATTATCACAATAAGAAGCAAGAAGCTCTGCACTTGAACAACCAGATACAATCTTGTTGCAGAAGACCTCAAATGCCTCCTTGAGAGCCTTATGAAACAGAGAGTTATTAGCAAAACAGTTTGTAACATAAGCCATATACTTATCGTAAAGCTCAATCAACTTTCTAACAAAGAATGGAGTTTCAGACTTGCTATTTGTCGTATCTTCAACCTGTTGCACCAAAACCATGCCTTCAGCAACGACGTGCTGCTTAAACATAATTGAAACAGGTTCCAATCCCTTGTTGATTCTGTGGAATAGCCTATACATTCGAGATAAATCCTCTACCTTATCATCTCTAAGCAATACTCGACATCCAGAATGCTCCTTCTCAAGTAACTCATTCGTATATACAACCAATAATTCGTTTTGCACTTTCTCTAAAAATTTCGTCTCACTAATAACATGGAGATAATGAGACACTCTATCTTTTTCTTTTTTCAAGCAGTCCTCTGCCTTCAACATATAATCTGGACACGAATCTTCCACAATCCAACTTGAAGCTTTTCGAGAATAATAAGCTGCAGTATGTTTAAGCATTGCATCTTCAAAATCATTCTCGTAATACTCCATATACCCCATTCCAATTCCAACGAATATATCAAGCACATTCTTCAATAAACCTCTGTCAATCTGCTCACCTTCGCGTTCTTGTTCAATCAACACGATAACTGCATCTCTAGCTTTACCCTTCAACTCCTCATAAACCAGATCACGAAAGCACATCAGACCAAATGTAATGTCCGTCAATAGACATAACTGTTGCGGAAGCCGAATATATAGAGAGTAATGAAATCACAACTCCTATATCTAAAGGTAGCTAATAAATAGTAGATGAGACAACAATAAAAAGAACACCAGGAATTAACGAGGTTCGGCAAACTTTTGTTTTCTTTTGCCTACTCCTCGGACACAACCAACCAATATTTATTTCACTCCAAAAGAGTACAAGTGAAATATTACAAGAGAGAAAGAAGATCAAATGCCTTTGAAGATGAGAAGGCAAGTGAGAGGTGTGTCACAAATGAATTAGGAACTACCTATTTATAGGAGTGAATTCTTCCTATTGATGTCATCCATGACATCACAATGTGTCAAAATGTCAAGATTTACCTTGTGAAACCATTTTATGGTTCACCTAAATTTCACCTACAAAAGATGTTATCTTGACTTTTGTACCAATGAAGAATTATCTTCCTAACTACCAAATCTTCACATTTTGAATCTTGTCAAATTTAACAAATCTCCACCTTGGCAAGATTCTCCATTTTCAACTTTCTCTCAACAACTTTTGATTGTGTCTTCAACCTTAATCTTCAATGTTCAACGATGTTGATCAAGTTCAAACAATGTTGAAACTTGACCGCAGTCACCAC